>NC_037683.1:2589436-2706112 GCF_003255815.1 Theropithecus gelada | reverse complement strand
ATTTGTTTGTTTGTTCACTTTGTTTTTTTGAGACAGGGTTGCATTCTGTCACTCAGGCTGGAGTGCAGTGGTGCGATCTTGGCTCACTGCGACGTTTGCTTCCTAGATTCAAGCGATTCTCCTGCCTCAGCCTCCCGAGTAGCTGGGATTACAGGCGCGTGCCACCATACCTGGCTAATTTTTGTATTTTTAGTAGAGATGGGGTTTCACCACGTTGGCCAGGCTGGTCTCCAACTCCTGACCTCAAGTGATCCACCCGCCTCGGCCTCCGAAAGTGCTGGGATTGGATTACAGGCATGAGCCACCAGGCCCGGCCAGGCTGTTTTTCTCCAGTGCTTCATTGAGTCCTCTGACAAAGCAAGGAGCTGATATGGGGCCAGTGGGACAGTCGCCAGTCAAGGGGCTGGGCTTGGTGGAAAGATTAATACTCACTGGACGTCCAGTCAAAACACCCTGAAACCTATGATGCTCTCGACCAAACGAAGGCCAGGAATACCAAAATAGCCACATAGGCACGGCCCTCCCCTGTGTTTCCCAGCGCACCGTTTCCTCTGAGATCACACAGGTGCCTTCTTGATCGGCCTCAGCCGTGCTTGGTGAGAGCCGGGCACTAGGGGAAGCAGGCACTGTGCTCTCCTCCCGTGACGCTGTAGACACCATCCTGAGCTGTGCGGGCCCCAGCGCTGCCCAGAGCGGAGCAGAAGGGGCTGGGCTGAGGAGTGGGAGCTGGGGACAGGGAACCTGGAGGCCAGGTGGACAGACCCCCGGAGACCGCCCTAGGGACCTACTCCAGACCAAACTCTGCCTGACCTGGGAGCACTGGGGCCTCCTTCTCTGCCCTCCCTCCTCAGGCAGGGCCCCTGGAGCTCCCCAGCTCTCATGGAAGCCTCAGGGACCCAGGACTGACCCAGCCTCCTCCACAGCCAGAGTCCTGGTGGAGGACGACGAGATCATGAAGGGATTCATCAGAGCTTTCAGGCCCCTGCACAAGCGTCTGTGGTACTTGCTGGACTTGAGAAAGACAGAAGGTGAGCTCTGCCCAGGACACGCCCAGCCTCGGCTGGAGGGGAAGCTGCCTCTTTCTCAGCCCGAGCCCTCTGCTGGCTCTGTAGTACTCAGGTCACTCCTTGTTGGCCCTTCCCTAGTTCTCCCCCAGCCTCCTGGGGTGCAGAGCCACCCTGAGGTGGGGTCCCACCCCCTCCGACCATCTTTTCACTCCCCTCTCTAGCCCTGGGACTGCTGTGTCCCCAGCTGTCTCTTCTCTTGCTGACGCCTCCACTCTCCGCTCTCCTCCCACAGAGCCGTGCCATTTCTAGGTGAGCTCCTGCCTGGTCCTGCCTCCTGGGTAATGTATCAACCTCGCCCACTATCTGCGGCTGCCTCTCTGGGCTGCTGGGACAGACCCCACTGTGTCCAGTTCAGGGCTGACCTTGAAGGAATGAGCTTTCGTCTGGTCTTATGATTCTAGAAAGCCAGGCTGCTGACTTCCCCGTCCACGAACCCAGCGTGTGTGTTGCAGCCATTGTATAAGTCACGGGCTCGTGCCCTACAGTTGGACCTCATGCTTTCTTTTGGGGTTGGTTGGAAATGATGGGGACTGAAGGAGGAGGAGGGAGGATGGTTACATGGAAGGGCATGAGAAGCTGGGGACCTGTAGATCTCAGTTCCACATTCTTTCTTTTTTTAGATGGAGTCTCGCTCTGTCACCAGGCTGGAGGGCAGTGGCACAATCTCAGCTCACTGCAACCTCCACCTTCCGGGTTCAAGCGATTCTCCTGCCTCAACCCCTGGGTTGCTGGGACCACAGGCGTGTACCACCACGCCCAGCTAATTTTTGTATTTTTAATAGAGACGGGGTTTCACCATGTTAGCCAGGGTGGTCTCAATCTCTTGACCTTGTGATCTGCCCCCCTCGGCCTCCCAAAGTGCTGGGATTTCAGTGCAGCATTCTTAAGGGGGTGTCCTCAAGCCCACCCACGTCTTTCCAGGGCTCCCCCACAACACCCTGCTCTTCCTCCTTCTACTTAAGTAACCCAACAGCTCGCCTCCGCCTCCAGGAAGACCAGACCCCCACCCTTCCACACCTCCAGAGCAGTGGGAATTCCTCCTGCCCTTTCAAAGAATGTCCACACCTCAGAAGACAATGACGTGGTCATCCGTGTCCCCATCTCCTTCCTGCCGCACACCTGCACCACGGGCGTGGGGGGGCTGCTCCCTGGGGGCAGTCTCTGGCAGAGATTATTAATAAATCCATGCAGCATGTTCTGTCTGGACGCACAGTCACCGCTGGGTGTGGGATTCAGGGATGAGGGTCCAGGGTGGGGGACGGGCCCAGGCCACCGCCTGGCAGAGCCAGAGCTACTACAAACCCAGGGGCAGCTTCTGGTGGAGAAAAGACCTCAACTTTCTTATCTACAAAATAAAAGGGTCCACTTTCACAAAATTTATGAAATGTCTAGAAAAATACAACTTTCATCAGAATCGATGAGCCCAGAGGAAAACTCATAGTCTTTAATAGTGAAATGGGTTAGCAAGACAAAATTAAAATCAATGAATCTGTAATGAGCTCTTGTTAGAAAAAAAAAAAAGCGTTAGAATCAGGAAAGTAAGAAAATAGAATTAAGGAAGATACAAGCAAAAATGACAAAATCAGAGAAACTTGTCAAATTCATGCACCTGTGCCCCAAGGTGGGGAAGGGGTGGGCGTGGTGGGATTTAGCTCACCTGTCAGAAACACCTGGGAAAAAAAAATTCTAGCAACTATCAATGACCACAGATTAAGAGAAAATTGATTATGAGAATCATAAGGGATTATGCTATTTGACTCTAGAATATATTTTTTACAATGCAAAAGAGATGCTTTCAGGCAAATATAAGCATCCAAAACAGATCAGAGAAAACTAGAGACAGAGTAGGTAAGGACCCTTCTCAAGGCAGACAGACATACGCGGTCAAGGGTCTGTGTCCCAGCCCGGCCCCCGGCATTGACAGCAGCCAGGCAAGGGCCGGAGATCTCCTGCTCCTTTTGGGAACAGATGAAACCAGGCAACGTGAACAGTCCCAGGCATGAGGAGGGTGCAAATCTTCCGCACTTGTTTCTAATGCTAGGAAAATATCTCCATCAAAACTCCAGAAAACCAGGCCCTACCAGGAGTAACTAGCGCTTGTGTGGCAATAAGGAACTTCTGCACTGTCTGTATAACAAACAGGCCATTTTAACCCAGGCACGGGGGCTCACACCTGTAATCCCAGCCCTTTGGGAGGCCGAGGCAGGTGGATCACCTGAGGTCAAGGGTTCGGGACCAGGCTGGCCAACATAGTGAAATGCTGTCTGTACTGAAAATAAAAATAAAAAAAATAGCTGAGCGTGGTGGTGGATGACCCGTATGTAATCCCAGCTACTCTGGAGGCTGAGGCAGGAGAATTACTTGAGCCTGGGAAGCAGAGGTTGCAATGAGCTGAGATCGTGCCATTGCACTCCAGCCTGGGTGACAGAACGAGACTCCGTCACAAAAAAAAAAAAAAAAAAAAAAAACCAAAAAACAACAACAAAAAACCCCAAATAAGCCATTTCATCCTCATGACTGCCCACGGGGCAGAAGCCCTTAACTGTCTCATTGCCAGCTGGTGGGTGGGACATGGACTGGCAGGGGGTCTAATACCCACACACACAGCCATTGCACCTGCTGGCTCCATCACCACACCACCCTGTGTGTCGATGCAAACACCCTGAACAGTATCGGGGCCCCTGGAACCCAGTCACACAGTGAGAGAATCACAGAGGCGTCTACATGAACTTCACCCTCAGAAGACATCTCTGGACATAATTGTGTAATTGAAGGATCAAGAATACTATGATTTCTCCGCAGATGCTGGAGTCTGTTAAAAACATTAAAACCCCTTCTCTTTAAGTTCTCTACAAATGGACACAGAGTAAATTTCCAGCACATGCCATTAAGTGAGAAAAATGAGGCGAAGAGGCAGGTACACGGACTGTGCTGACTTTCATGTAAGAAAGAATGGAATTAAGACTGTCCATACCTATTTAGAAAAAGACAGGAGGAATGAACGGAAATTAATGAATATGGTCATCTCTGGGGATAAAAATGCATGGAGAGGGTAGGAATCAAAGTCAACCTTTTGTAAGTGTAACTTTCATGCAGTTTTAACTTTTGAACCAGTTGACATTTTATATATTTAAAATATAAAATTAAAATAAAAAGTAAAAGGCGGCAAGCCATAAAACGAAAAACAAACCAACAAATGAAAGTAAACTCTAAAATCGACAATTTCAGAGGAAAGCAACTGCTACAGGTAGGTGTTTTTTCTACTGATGTGTTTTTCTCGGCTGGCTGCGAAGCAATCCTGTGTGAGGCTTGATCACTTCCAGTGTTAGTGCCTGTAAACAGGGATGGAACACACATCCGCATTACAAAACCTTTGGTCGGACCTCACACACACTGTGTTGTTAAGAGGATGTTAATTGTGCTACATGACAACTACCTAGCTGCCTGCTGCCAGGGCCTGCAGAGAGACCCTGGCATCTCATTCACTCTGATGGTACCCCAGTTTATTCACACTTTGATCTCTTTTGGAGTACATTCTAGAGCAAAAGGCATTGCCAAGAAATCCTTACTTCAACCCAGTAGTCACATCCATGTTAGTGATGATATTAGTGTTCTATCAGTCAGAGCTCAGTATGAAACAGCACACAGGAGGTAGACAGTTGAGGGAGGACTCACATACGGAGGTGTGTCCTTAGGGAGACAGGAAAGGATAATGCCGTAACTTGGGGCTTAGGAGTAGCCAAGCCCTTGCCGTTTATAGTCACTAGAGGATAAGGGGGATACAGAGTTTTCATTGTGATTGGAATAAACAAAACAAAAAGGAGGAACAAAATAGTATCTAGAAGACATCACAGTCATTGTAGAAATGTAATAGTGGATAAGGGAATTATTCAATTCAGTAGCAAAGCATGTCTTATGTAGGAAATGGTATGTAACTAGTTGGTATCAGTGTAACACTTGCCTCATAAGATGAGTTAGGGAATGTCCCTCTGTTTGCAATTTAGGGAAGAATTTTTGAAAGGTATTGTTGCTTTCTCAAATGGTAGGATTTACCCGTGAAGCCAACTGGGGTTTGAGATCTTGTTGTGGGGAGGATGGTATGGGGGGAGGGTGGTTAGGAAAATTTGTATCTACAAATTCCATTTCTGTAAGGTCAATTCTGGTGATCCATCGCTTCTTTAATAAACTTGGCCCTTTGCATATTTCCAGGAATTTATCCATGTTGTTCAAGTTTTCAAAATTATTTTCGTCAAGTTATTCAAAGTATTTTCTTTTTATCCTTATAATGTCCATAGGGTCTGTAGTGGTGTCCCCTTTCCTTATTCCTGAGAGTAATCATTGGTGTCAGCTGTCTGCTTTTGCCTGATTAGTCTGGCTTGAGATTTATCCACTTTGTTAATCTTTTTGAAGATCAAACTAACTTTCAGTTCCATTGATTTCTCTATTGTTTTTCTGTTTTCTATTTCACTGATTTCAGCTATTACATTGAGTGTTTATTTCCTCCTGCCTGCTTTGTTTTAGACCATTCTTTTTCTAGTTACTCAGATGCTGGCTTAGATTGCTGAGTGGAGGATGTTCATGTTGTTGAATACAAACATTTAATGCTATGAATTTTCTCCAAAGTACTGCTTTAGTTCATCACACATATTTTAATATATTTTCTTTTATAACATTTTTAAAAATTTATTTATTTTCTTAGAGATGGGGTCTTGCTATGTTGCCCAGTTGGAGAAAAACCCCTGGGCTCAGGTGATCCTCCTACTTCAGCCTCCCAAAGCGCTGGGATTCCAGTCAGGAGCCACCATACCTGGTCATATTTTGTTTTCATTTTTTCTCAACTCAAAATATTTTCCAATTTTCCTTGTGAAATTCATCCATTGGCTACTTAAATATAGTTTGTTTTGTGAAAGGAAATTAGATCTGGGGACCCAAACTCATTTAGCCAAAGGGAAATGTCAGGCTGAGAACTGGGGGGTCACACAAAGCTGCCTCCCCACTTTGGTTGCTAAAGAAGATGGCTACAGGATGAAAGGCTACCCACCTCTCCCTATTTTGCCCAAAAGGAAATTCCTGGTGAGCTGTTAGAACTTCACCATAGCGATGCAAGTTGATAGCTTATCTTTGCAGGTGCAGTCACCCCAGCCAGCCAGACACAAATGCATATCTGATTGTTCCACTGCCCCATTGTGTCTGTGTTATCTTATGTAAAATGCAGATTCCCCACATTTTTCCTCTGTCCCTCCCCTTCCGTTTATATGAAAACTGTGTGCTTCTCAATATCCCACCCTTTCTCCTTTACATTTGGAGCCCTCAAAATCATCTTCAGAAAAAGGCGTAGACCTGTTTCCTGGGTGCGTCCTTAATTTTGGCAAATAAATTTCCTAAAATGATTGAGACTTGTCTCATCATTTTCTTCGATTGACATCTTCATCACCAAGTATCTGCAGATTTTTCCTATATCTTTTGCTATTGATTTCTATTTGACAAAAATACAATTGGTATGATTTCAACTTTCTTAAATTTGGGGGAACTTCTTTTATGGTCCAAGATACAACCTCCCTTGCCACATGTCCTGTGTGTTCTTAGAAAGAATGTGCAGCCCAAGTTAGGTGGTTGATAGTTAATTGGTTGAGACAATGACCAAGCCTTCTATATCTTTATGTTTTGTCAACTTTTTCCTTGTTACTGAATGAGGAGAGTTGCAGTCTCTAGCTACAAGTGTGGAGTTATGCGATTCTCCTTTCAGTTATATCAGCGTCTGCTCCATGCATTATAAAACTGGGATTCATTGCATTCACAAATTCTCTTGATAAATTTATCCTTTTAAAAGAATGTGTATTTTGCTGTTACTGCATGGAATATTCTCTTATTTTTACATGTTTGAGAGGCATTTGCATTTTTTCTGTGAAGAATTAAATCATATCCTTTGTCTGTTGAGTTCTTGGAGTTTTTCTATTGACTTGTAGGAGCTCTTTATATATTAAGGAAGTTAGATATTGTTTGTGCTATTCAGTTGTTATAAATACAGTTTCGGTGTAGCAAAAGAAATAGCACTTGAATATAAAATTTTCTTTTTAATTCTCAGCAAGGCAATTTACTTCTATAGAAGGGTGTGCCCTTACAGATGGAGCAATGGTGAGCACACACCTGGACAAGGGAGGGGAAGGGGTGCTTATCCATGATGCACGTGGCTCCTGCTGCTGTGTTGTTCTCCTATTGGCTAGGGTTAGGCTTCACAGGCTAAACTAATTCTGATTGGCTAATTTAAAGAGAGTGACAGGGTGAATGGTTTGGTGGGAAAAATGGTTATGACAGAGCAGGCAATCAGAATGCAGTCAGGGTGGAGCAGGTAATCAGAATGAGTCAGGGTGGAGCGGGTAATCAGAAAAGGTTGCCTTACGAGGAAGTTAAGTTTAAAAGTAGAAGGCAAAGAATTGAACATACTGACATATTGATTCTTTGAAAAGAAATTTAGAACTCACATCTAACACAGTTAAAAGTAATTTTTCTCAGTCGATCATTTCTCTTCTTCCTTGGTTTGTGTGTCATTTCAATGTACTTTCTTTACGTAGTTAAAGTTACCAATGTTTTCTTTTAGGACTTCTGCTGTTGTTTTGTTTCTTCGTTTGTTTGGTTTTCATTTTTGTTTAGTCAACCGCCCCCCACCCCTACCACCGGCCAAATCATCCAAGTGGACTCCCTCTTTGGCCAGGGCACTCTAAAGTTTAACATGAAAGGCTGGGTCAGGCCATGATGGGAAGTGGGGGCTGGACATGCTTCACTCTACCCTTCAGCATAATGTCAACAAAGACCGTAAGCCTAAAAGGGAACTTTTACCATCTGTTCTCTCCGAAGCCTGCTACCTGCAGTCTTCATCTGCGTGATCAAACCTTGGCCTCCACAACCCCTTATCGTAAGGCAGGCATTCCTCTCTATAGATAATAACTCTTTCAACCTTTTGCCAATCCGAATATGTTGAAATCTACCTATAACCTGGAAGCCCCCCCAACTTTGAATTGTCCCACCCTTCCAGGTTGAACCAATGTAAATCTTCCATATATTGATGGATATCTTCTGTCTCCCTAAAAAGGGATAAAAGCAAGCTGGGAGACTGGATTAAGAAAACGTGGCACATATACACCATGGAATACTATGCAGCCGTAAAAAAGGATGAGTTCGTGCCCTTTGTAGGGACGTGGATGCAGCTGGAAACCATCATTCTCAGCAAACTATCGCAAGAACAGAAAACCAAATACCGCATGTTCTCACTCATAGCTGGGAATTGAACAATGAGATCACTTGGACACAGGAAGGGGTCTTATTGTGGGGAGGAGGTAGGGGGGAGGGATAGCATTAGGAGACATACCTAATGTAAATGATGAGTTAATGGGTGTAGCACACCAACATGGTACATGTATGTATATGTAACAAACTTGCACGTTGTGCACATGTACCCTAGAACTTAAAGTATAATTTAAAAAAAAAAAAGCAAGCTGGGCCCCGACCACCTTGGGCACATGTTGTCAGGACCTGCTGAGGCTGTGTCACCGGTGTGTCCTTCACCTTGGCAAAATAACTTTCTAAATTGATTGAGATCTGTCTCAGATACTTTGGATTCACATTGGAAAGGTCTCTCATGTTCTAAAATTAAAATAATGTCTTCCTAGCATTTTTATTGCTTCACCAGGAGTTCATTTGAGTCATGAGTTAAGATTCAAACTATATTTTCAAGACGTCCTCCAGTCTCCCAACACCACGCATGAGCCACTGCATCTTCTCACACGCCTGATGCTCGTGGGCACTCAGTGACATGTGTACAGACTTGTAATTCTGTCCTACTCGTGTGTTTCTTTACATGCCACAACCACAATGTTTTCATCATCTTATCCTTAACATCTGGTTTAGGTTCCTCCTTGTTATTCTTTTATCAGAATTTTGTTAGTCATTCTTACTTATTTCTATCTTCAAATACACTGTCAACTAAGTTATCTGGTAAGAAATGCGGTTGATGTTTTTATGGAATTGCAGTACATTTATAGCTTGATTTGGGGAGAATTTACATCTCCATGGAATTTTCTACACACAACTGTGATATGTCTTTTCTTTGTTCATGTCTTTTGTTGAGTCTTCCGGCGTGTCTAAATTCTTTTTTTAATATCGTTTGTGGTGAGGCATGGTGGCTCACGCCGGTAATCCCAGCACTTTGGGAGGTTGAGGCAGGTGGATCACTTGAGGCCAGGGGTTCAGGACCAGCCTGGCCAACATGGTGAAACCCCATCTCTACAAAAAATACAAAAGGGCCGGGCTCAGTGGCTCACTCAAGTAATCCCAGTAGTCTGGGAGGCTGAGGCCAGCGGATCACCTGAGATCAGAAGTTTGAGACCAGCCTGGCCAATATGATCAAACCCCGTCTCTACAAAAATACAAAAATTAGCTGGGCAAGACAGTGGGTGCCTGTAATCCCAGTTACTCAGGAGGCTGAGGCAGGAGGATCTCTTGAACCTGGGAGGCAGAGGTTGCAGTGACCCAAGATCACACCATTGCACTCCAGCCTGGGCAACAAGAGCGAAACTCCATCTCAATAAATAAATAAATAAATAAATAAAATAAAAATACAAAAACTTAGCCAGGCTTTGTGGCATGCACCTGCAATCCCAGCTACTCAGGAGGCTGAGGCACGCGAATCGTTTGAACCTGGAGGGCAGAGAGTTTGCAGTGAGCTGAGATAACACCACTGCACTCCAGCCTGGGTGACAGTGCAACTGTCTCAAAATAAATAAAATAAAAATAATATGGTTTGTATAATTATTATTATTAAGAATTTTCAATTTTATCAAGCCTTGATAGTATCAATAGGAGTGGTCTTATAATTTTAGTCTTGTGACATATTACTATATTGAATTTTATTAATAGGTTGTCTAATACAAATTATTATTATAATCCTGAAATGGAACTTTTATACCTCACCCTGGAAAAGTGTTCTGGGTCTTGGCCGGGTGTGGTGGCTCATGCCTGTAATCCTAGTACGTTGGGAGGCCAAGGTAGGCAGACCACCTGCAGTCAGGAGTTCGAGAGCAGGCTGGCCAACATGGTGAAAGCCCATCTTTACTAAAAATACAAAAATTAGCCAGGTATGGAGACAGGCGCCTGTAATCCCAGCTATTTGGGAGGCTAAGACAGGAGAATTGCTTGAATCTGGGAGGCCGAGGTTGCAGCAAGCTGAGATGGTGCCACTGCACTTAGCCTGGGTGACAAGAGTAAAACTCCATCTCAAAACAACAACAAAAACACAAAACAACAATAACAAAACCTTGTTCTAGGTTCTGTTGGATATTTTTGTTAGTGTTCTTACATTGATATTTATAAGTGAAATTGGCCTATAAGTGTCTTTTAAGTTCTCTTGTCAGGTTTTGAAATTAATGTTCTCTTAACTTCCTAAAAATGGCTTAGAAAGTTCTCTTTCCTTTTGGCACTCAAATGAACTGCTCCTGAAGGCGGTTCCGATTTTCCCTGTAAAACTGTTTGTGACTCATGGTTTTGGGAGAAATAACTCTTTAATAAAATTTTTTTTTCAGCTCTTCTATGAAAAGTCACCCATTAAGGTTTTAGAGGTCCTCTGATGTCAGGCTAGGTAATTTGTGTTTTCATAGAAAATTGCCCATTTCATCCAACTTCTCACTTTTTCCCATAGAGTTAAGCAAATGTTTTATTTCTACTGCTTGTTTTAGTATCTTTTCATTTTGCGGTTATTTTCCCAGTAGTGTTTATAATTTTCTACGTGTTTTCTTCATTAGGCCTGCCTAATGACCTTCCCACTTTGTTGATATTTTTAAAGAACCACTACCCTTTAATGCCCTTTTTCTATTTTCTAATTCAGTAGTCTCTGCTTTTGTATTTGCAATTCCTTCCTTATCCTTTCTTATGCTTATTTTGTAACCCCTCCCCCGTAATTCTCTCCCCCTTTTCCCCTCCCCCATATTTCCTGCCTCCCTTTTTGAGTGATGTGGCTTATTAACTTACGTTTCTTCCTTTTATTTATTAAATTATTTTTAGGCCAGGAGCAGTGGCCTGTAATCCCAGCACTTTGGGAGCTGAGGCGGACAGATCACAGGGTCAGAAGATCGAGACCATCCTGGCTAACATGGTGAAACCCCGTCTCTATTAAAAATACAAAAAATTAGCCTGGCGTGGTGGCGGCACCTGTAGTCCCAGCTACTCGGGAGGCTGAGGCAGGAGAATGGTGTGAACCTAGGAGGTGGAGCTTGCAGCGAACCAAGATTGAACCACTGTGCTCCAGCCTGGGCAACAGAGTGAGACTCCATCTCAAAAAAAAAAAATAAAAATTAGCCAGGTATGGTGGTGGGGCCTGTAATCCCAGCTACTGGGGAGGCTGAGGCAGGAGAATCGCTTGAACCTGGGAGGCAGAGGTTGCAGTGAGCCGGGTGACAGAGCCAGACTCCCTCTTAAACAAACAAACAAACATATATATATATAAGGAGTACATATTTTTCTCTCAGCGCTGCTGCAGCTAGATCCCTCAGATTCTGAAATGTCACTTAGAGAGTCACTTACTTTCTAAATGCTCTGCAATTTCTCCTGAACTGAAGAGTTGCTCTGCAATTTCCATCTTCCTGCAGTGCAGGGAGCTGTAGAATGACCCAGCTTGTAAGGAGGGGAAATCCAATTTTGACAGCCCTTGTCCACAAGTCAGGGCCTCAGCCGCTGTCCCTTTGCCTGGCTTGTTCTGTGTGCGCTGAGTCCCTCTGGACAGGTGCAGGACGCTAGAGGATAAGAGAGACCGGATTCAGGATTCCCAAACCCACTTCTGATGCTCATTATGAAGATTTATCAAAACCACCTTCAAGCCCTAATGGAACCCCCAGTCCTCACACTGAACTGGAGCCCACCTCGCCCCTGCCCTGTTCAGTTAACACTCAGACTCGCTGCCTTTCTCTGCCTTCACTCGGGGTTATTGAGAAGCCCCAGCTGGAGCCAAAAACTGAGCCAGCAAGACACAAAGATGTCTTGTGAGGAGCAGTCTGGGGCCTGCAGAGCCTGGCAGGTGTTGGCTTAGCCCTGGACCCAGGATGACCCCACACCAGGACCAGGAGGAACCTGGGAGAAAGAGGGGTGTTCCGCTTATGAGTCAGCTTCTGGCTGACCTCAGCAGCCCTGAGATCTGTGAGAACCTTGGTCACAAACAGTGGGTAAATATAAGTCAGGTACTTGGCACAGTGACATCTCCTTCTTGCCACCTCCACTGAGGCAATGTGGAAATAGTGACTGCGAAAACAGGTCACATGGCACCAAAAATGGTGTTTGAGAGAAGGAATGACGGATGGATGGATGGATGGATGGATGGATGGATGGATGGGTTGTGGATGGATGGTACATGAGTGAATGGATGGATGATTGGAAGGAATGGAAGCCATAGGAGGAGTCAGAAGTGATACCGAACATGAAAGCACTTTGGTAAGCTGGAGAAGTCATGAAAGTGAGACTATACTATTCAATATGAGTAAATGAAGCCATCTACCATTCATCCATCCCTCCACCCATCCATTTATCCATATATCTATAATACCAATTATATCCAATTATCCATCCGTCCATCTACCCATCCATCCATCCATTCACCACCTCTCTACCCCCCATCCACCATCCATCCATCTGCCAATCCATCTATCCATCCAATCATCCATCTGTCTACCCATTCATCCATCCACCCACCACCTATCCACCACCCATCCACCATCCATCCACCATCTATCCATCTCCCATCCCTCCATCCATCCACCATCTATCCATCTGCCATCCATCCATCCATCCATCCATCCATCCATCCATCCATTCATCCATCTGTTCATCTATCCATCCATCCATCTGTTCGTCTATCCATCCATCCATCCAATCATCCATCCGTCTACCCATTCATCCATCCACCCACCACCTATCCACCACCCCTCCACCATCCATCCACCATCTATCCATCTCCCATCCATCCATTCATCCACCCATCCATCCATCCATCCATCCATCCATCCATCCATCCATCTGTTCATCTATCCATCCATTCCATCCAATCATCCATTCATCCATCCATTCATTCTGTTACCGGATGGTGCTGTGCAGTTCCCGGCTCTTGGTGTCCTGGACAGAGAATTTGGCGTGGCACATACAAATAGCAAAGCAAGCAGCAAAAATTTATTAAGCACAGTAGCACTCTGAGAGAGGGGAGAGTGGGCTGACCTCTGCAGGATGAGATAATCGTTAGTTTGGTATACTCTGGGTCTTTTTATGTGTATGTGTGTGTGTGTTTTTCTTTTCTTCCCAAGGCTGCCTAATCTTTATCCAACATCTGTCTTTTGATTAATAGGTTGGTTGCTTAGTTACTTTGGCTCTTGTGCACTTGCTGGTTGCCTCTATCCCATAATTTTAAGTAGATAAATGATACGCAATCCATATGCATGAGCT
Organism: Theropithecus gelada; assembly: GCF_003255815.1. Lineage (NCBI taxonomy): Eukaryota > Metazoa > Chordata > Mammalia > Primates > Cercopithecidae > Theropithecus > Theropithecus gelada. The sequence continues at coordinate 2,692,571 of NC_037683.1, read as the reverse complement.
TTAATGAACTGATTATCATATGGGGTCATGATAAGGATACTTTTTCTCTCTAATGTGCATGCCTATCTTTGAGGAGCTGCCCCCTACTGGTTTGGTCCAGATCTTGATGGCCATGGAGCTTCTTTACTTGCTTTTTTATCTTACTTTTGTTTGGTTGCTCAGTTTCTGTCTCCTATCTTGCTTCTTGCTCACCCATCCCTTTGCCTTGTTTCTACTCTCTGCTTTTACTCATTCTGCGTTTTACCCAACTTCCAATTTCTTTTATTATTTTCCTGCCTCAATTTCACACAGTCATCTGTCCATCGAACCATCCATCCATCCATCCACTCATTCATTCATTCCATCTAATCATCTGTCTACCCATCCATTCATCTATCCATCCATCCACCCATCCATCCACCCATCCACCCATCCATCCATCCATCCACTCATCCATCAATTCATCCATCTATCCATCCATCCATCCACGCATCCATCCACCCATCCATCCATCCATCTATCCATCCATCCACCCACCCATCCATCCATCCACTCATCCATGCATCCATCCATCCATCCATCCATCCATTCATCCATCCATCCACCCATCCATCCATCCACCCATCCATCCATCCATCCATCCATCCATCCATCCATCCATCCGTTTGTTTTCTCCAATCATCCATACATCTACCCATCCATCCATTCATCCCTTTATTCATTCCATCCAATCATCCATGCATCTACCCATTCATCTGTCCCATCCAATTATCCATCCATTTACCCATTTATCCATCCATCCATCCACTGCACATGCACAATCAGTAAAATAGAGTTCAACCAATGAGATTGAAGGGGAGCCCACTAGGAGGCACATCAATCAATCAAGCAATGTACCTTTTTTTTTTTTTTTTTGAGAGGGAGTCTCTCTCTGTCACCCAGGCTGGAGTGCAGTGGCGCGATCTCGGCTCACTGCAAGCTCCGCCTCCCAGGGTCATGCCATTCTCCTACCTCAGCCTCCAGAGTAGCTGGGACTACAGGCACCCACCACCACACACAGCTACTTTTTTGTATTTTTTGTAGAGACAGGGTTTCACCGTGTTAGCCAGGATGGTCTCGATCTCCTGACCTCGTGATCCGCCTGTCTCGGCCTCCCAAAGTGCTGGGATTACAGGCGTGAGCCACCGCGCCCGGCTGCAATGCATCTATTTTTAAAACACTAATGAAGTTGGGGAATAGAGAAATGGCAGGGAGACTGGACAGAAGGAGATAGGTCTGAAAGATGAGTCATAACTTACAGGCAAAATGGAAAGGCCAACTGCAGGAAGATGGAAATATTGTTGGCAACACCCAGGGCTATTTGTACAGGTGTGGGCTTGTTCAGGGGTGTCCTGAGGGTCAGAGCTGTGGGGCATCAGGAGGGAAGTGTCCATCTGGGAGCTGGATACAAGAACCTAGAATTCAGGAGACGCACATCCAGGATGAAGCTTTGGAAGTCAAGAAAGAGCACCCAAGACACCGGGAGAGGCTGAGATTCCCCAGAAGAGGAACAAAAGCAGGAGCCATTTTGGCATGGAGAGAGATGGAGGGCGGGAAACGGGGAGGAAGGCAAGAGAGGAAAGCAGAATCCAAGAAAAACCTTCCCTGGGAAGCACAGACAGGGTCTCAGGGCCTGGGGCTGAGAAGTCGGTCAGGAAGGGACAGCCGGACATTGCCTCTGCTGTTTGTGGGTTCAGGGCTGACGTGGCTGTGATGCGTGCTGCTCAGGGTTCAGCAGGGCCTGGGTGCGGTGGCAGAGCTGTCACTGCTCACATCCTCATGAAGCCACATGCCAGTGACGAGGATAGATTAGCAGCCAGCAGCACAGCCAGACACGAGGGGCTGAGGAGGAGCCAGCAGACCATGTATTTGTTGTTGTTCTAAGACATCTTTTCACTCCTCCTGCTTTGGTGACATTCTCCCTTGAGGTGAAGCTTTAGGAAAACAGGGTCCGAGATGGACAAACAGGATGCTTTATGGAGTGGTCAGGGTTTCTCCGGCATGGCCCCACCTCTGCTGGGATGGTCCGTGGCCATTGTGAAAAACAAGTGAGCTGGAAACTCACCCATTTCCCAGTCAGCCCAGAGTCAGGGAATAAATGGACAACCAGAGAGAGCCAGAGTTGCCATAGCCAGCCTGGCAGTGCAAGCCCAGAACCGACACGGGGCCACAGCCACGATGCAGCCATTCCCACTGACCCTGGGGCTGAGCCTGCTTTCCACGCTGTGAGCCCAGGGGACCCAGGTGGTGCCTGCCCCCGCTAATAAGGTGAGAGCCTGGGGAGGATGAGGTGGGCACACATGAGACCCACTTTCTGGGCCATGATCTGCAGACCCTGGACCAGATACCCAGCCTCGCACCTGTCGCACAGCAGTGACCCAAGCCCCGGGGGACATCATCGGCTGAAGGGTACCCCTTGTGCCTTTGGCAGCATCCCCTGGCTAGAGAAGGGGGTGCCAAGCAGTGCCCGGGCAAACTCACTCCTGTAGGCAGAGCTGGTGTCTCCACTGCGGGGTGACTGCTCAGAGGCCAGTGGGCATCTTGGTGAGGTGAAGATCCCATCCCAGCTCACCCAGCCTCTCCCAGGGCCAGGGTTTAGGGAGGGTTTTGTTGAGTACCTTCATCTCCCAGAGACAGCTTCTCCCCCTGGGGAGAATCTCCCTTTTCTGAGTTTTCATTTTGCAAGGGCAATGCATCAGGAGTCGTATAAAATCCATTCTTAGCCAGGCACAGTGGTTCACGCCTGTAATCCCAGCACTTTGGGAGGCTGAGGCAGGCGGATCACCTGAGGTCAGGAGTTCGAGACCAGCCTGGTCAACATGGTGAAACCCCATCTCTACTAAAACTACAAAAATTAGCCGGGTGTGGTGGCGGGCATCTGTAATCCCAGCTACTCAGGAGGCTGAGGCAGGAGAATCGCTTGAACCCAGGAGGCAGTGGCTGCAGTGAGCAAAGTTCACTCCACTGCACTGTAGCCTGGGTGACAGAGCAAGATACTGTCTTGAGAAAAAAAAGAAAGAACAAAAAAGAAAAGAAAAGAAAAGAAAGAAAAGAAAAGAGAAAAGAAAAGAGAAGAAGTCTCCTGCTTCTGTAAGGACAGGCCAGCTGCCAGCCTAGTCCTGGTGAGAGGGGTGTGGACTCAGTACTGGGTGGGCCAGGCCTCGGACTGAGGGGCTGGAGTCTCTTCCCAGGTCCCACTCCTGGGTCTGCGACCGGGTTAAGTAGCCTCCTCCTGGCCTCAGTCTCCCGCTGAGCAGGGCCAACTGCTTGAGGCCAGTGGTTGCTTTTCTTCCTTTTTAAATGGTTTTCTGTGGAACCCCGTTCCTGGAAATGATGATGAAGTGTGCCCTGAGAAGCAAGCTTTGTTCCAGCGTTCTCAGGAACAGGCCAGAGCCTCTGAGAACCTGCAGGAAAGACCCCCCAGGCCTGGCAGGACTGAGGACATCCCGAGTTTACTGGAACATAGGATGCTTTGTTTCTTCCTGGCTGACCTCCCTTCACTCGGCCTGCCCCTGCTCTAAAAGCCAAGCCCTGACTGTCTCATAACAGCCAGGTCACCATGTCACCTGTCTAAGATGTCTGTGCCAGGGTCCTGGGGCCACCTAACAAGGTACCACCCACTGTGCAGCTCCTAACCACAGGCATTGACCGCCTCCCGGCTCTGGAGTCCGGAAGCCCAAGATCAAGGCGTGGGCAGGGCCATGGTCCCACCAGGATCTAGGGGAGGGTCCCTCCTCATCCCTTCTGCTGGCTCTGTGTTCCTTGGCTGGGGAACCCAGACCCCAATCCCTGCCTCTGTCTTCACACGGTCTCTTCCTTGTGTGTGTCTCTGTGTGTGTCTGTCTGTCTGTGTGTATCTATGTGTGCCTGTGTGTCTATCTGTGTGTGTGTGTCACTCTGTCCAATTGTGTGTCTGTGTGTGTGTGTGTTTGTATCTGTGTGTGTGCATCTGTGTCTTTGTATCTGTGTGTGTGTCTGTCTCTGTGTGTGTGTCTGTCTCTGTGTGTATGTGTCTGTGTGTGTGTCTGTGTGTCTGTGTGCATCTGTGTGTGTGTGTGTCTGACTGGGTGTCTGTGTGTCTGTATGTGTGTGTGTGTGTGTGTGTGTCTGTGTCTGTGTGTGTGTCTGCCTGTGTGTCTCTGTATCTGTGTGTGTATCTCTGTGTGTGTGTGTCTGTGTGTGTGTCTGTGTGTGTGTGTGTATCTGTGTGTGTGTCTGTGGATGTCTGTGTGTCTGTGTGTGTGTGTATCTGTGTGTGTGTGTCTGTGTGTGTGTGTCTGTGGATGTCTGTGTGTGTGTCTGTGTGTGTGTGTATCTGTGTGTGTGTGTCTGTGGATGTGTGTGTGTGTGTGTGTGTGTATCTGTGTGTGTCATCTCCTCTTCTTATAGAGACACCATCTGTGTTGGAGGTAGGGCCCACCCCATTCCAGGATGACCTCATCTTACTCAACTACCTGCAAAGACCCCACTTCCAAATAAGGTCACATTCTGAGGTTCTGGGTGGACTGGGATTTTCAGGCGACGTGATTCAACCCTGTTCATCACCATTTCCTCACCTGTAAGATGGGAAAACTAGGAGGACTGAACTTAGAGGATTGTTGCAAGAATTCAGCGAGCTAGCACAGGTGAGGCCCGGAAGCAGCCCTGGGCATGGTGGCAGAGGCCGGGACATGGATTTTGTTAAAGCCTCATCCAGGTCTGATCCTCCTTAGGGAGTGTCAAATAATTCTATTTCCCTTCCCACTTCCAGCCCTCTTTGCTTCAGCTTCCCACAAAGTGTAGGAACAGGAATTGCGATCCACAGGCAAGTGCCTCCCTGCGTGGGGTGGCCAGGGTCCTGGGCGGCACCTGCCCCAGGGAGAGCAGAGGCCATAGGTCACGTCCCTCTAGAGGCAGCTCTGTGCACAGCTGCCCGCAGCAGGACCACAGCTCAGGAGGTTGCGTGGGCGAGGACTGGGGCCACCTGAGCCACTTCCTTCTCTTGCTGTCCTTGGAAGGAGGAGTCTTGGGGCCAGCCTTGGACCTGTAGGCTGTCCTGCGGAGTGATAATAAATGGGGTCCTTTGGAAATAAACCAGAAGATAGCTGGCGAACAAAAGCTCATCTAGGAGACCCCCTCACCTCGAACCCAGATGCTGAAAATGGCACACAGGTAGGCAAGGCCCCAAGCGCAGGTTGCAGGCCACCTGGAAAGACCATAGGACCCTGGGAGGGGACAGGGAAGATCCTCCAGGTCTCCCCACTACTGGAGAGGAGGTCGCTTCCCTCACAGGACGCATGGGAGGTGGTTGCCTGCCCTCTCCTTGTTTCCAACCCCCACCCTGATCTCAGCCCTCCCCAGAGATGAACAAGTCCATTGTTTGGAATGGAAAGCTCCAGGCATTGCGTCCGCTGCACACAGGTACACACACACATGGGCACACACACACAGGTACACACATACACAGGCATACACATACAGGTACACACACGGACACACACACGTACATACATGCACATGAGCACACACAGAGGTACATACACACGGGCACACACACAGGTACACATACATGCACATGGGCACACACAGGTACACACATGCACATGGGCACACACAGGTATACACACATGCACACAGGCACACACACAGGTACACACAGATCACATGGGCACACACATGGGCACATGCACACACATAGGCACATGCACACACACACTTGCACACAGGCACACACACACAGGTACATACACACAGGCACACACTTGCACACAGACACACACACCTGCACACGGGCACACACACCTACATACACACACACTGCACATGGGCACACACACCTGCACACAAGCACACACACACTTGCACATAGGCACACACACCTGAACACGGGCACACACACCTACATACAGACACACACCCTGCACATGGGCACACACACCTGCACACAAGCACACACAACTGCACACACACACATATGGGCACATGCACACAGGCACACACACGGGCACATGGACACAGACACACACACCTGCACGCGGGCACACACATACAGGTGTGCACACACAGGCACATGCGCGCACACACACACTCATCTGTGGGTGCTGGTTTGCACACGTGGAATCCTGAAAGACACGCTACTCTGCAACTTGCGTCATCCCCCTCAAACCTAACCGGGACACATCCTCCAGCAGCCTGCGTTCCTGAGTTGCTAATGGCCCCAGCTGCACCGTTGAGTGGGACAGAAGCACATTGGTAGATTTGAAATTCCAATGCTGCAGACATGACCCACCATGCTGCAGACATGACCCACCAAGCGCATCCACGCGGAGCGCGCTTGGGTGTGCTGTGCACACGGCCCCTGCCATGTTCCCCACCCCAGGGCCGAAGCTACAGGCCGGATCATTGGGCACCCTTGGTTTGGATCCATTGGTTTGGATCATCACCACCGCTGTGGTCACTGTTGCTGTTTTTGCTTGGCTTGTACTTCACAACGAAGACTTGAGGTCAAGAGCACCGCACACCGGGGTCCTCAGTGTTTCCCCTGAACCTGACTCCACCCGGGGCCCGTCCTAGCTGGAGGGCACTGAGCGGGGAAGGAGACGCCGTCCCTACAAGGCCATGCCGAGGATGCTGGAGGAGCTGCTCTCCGAGCCAGGAGAGGAAAACAGAAACACGAGGGAGATTGGGAAAGAGCAAAGCCTTTCAAGGAGGCTTTGCCCAGCCGGACCTGGCCGGCGGCACCTGGCGTTGGGGGGCACCTGTGGGAAGAGCCCCGGCTGGGGAGTATGAACGGGTGCAGACTTGTGGCCCTTTTGTGGAGCAGACGGCTGTTCACTAGCATGATGTCCATAGCATCCTGGGGCAGCCATGGGGCTCTCGGGCCCTCTGCCTGCCCCACTGGCCCTACCACTGCCCCCAGGCACAGCTGTCCTCAGTGCTGGCCTCTGATCCACCATTTTCCAAGAACCCCGACCCAGGAGTTGCTCCTGCCACCGGCTGCCAGCCTGGACCCGACCCAGGCCCCTCCCACCTGAGGCCTTGCCAGGAACTGCCCGGCCTGGACACAGAGGAGGTTCCCGGGTGGACGCAGGGAAGAGCCTCCCATTGTCCCAGTGGAGGAAGCTGCCCACGGGCGGAGGATGAGTCATGGGTTCGAGGAATCGCATGGCAAGGCTGTGGGCGGGGCTTTTGCCCTCTTCCTACATAAGGCCCCCCGAGCCCACACTGCCTCAGCATCCCTCTCGCTCCAGACCTCAGAGCCACCCACAGCCGCAGTCATGCCGTGCCTCCTGCTCACCCTGGGCGTGGCCCTGATCTGTGGCGTCTGGGCCATCGACAGCCCCCAGACCATGCAGGACGTGGAGCTCCCAAAGGTTTGAGGCTGGGGGAGCGGACGCTTTACTGTGGGAGGTCTGGGGCGGGTGGGGGCTGTGGGAAGCCGGGAAGCCCAGGATCTAGAAGGCTGAGGGTCGACAGAGGAGGCTGTGATGTTAGGGCCCCTGTGAGCTTCCCAGGGCTGGCCTCCCGCAGGTTGCAGCCCCAACAACAGAGCTGATTCTCCCAGTCCTGGAGGCTGGAAGTTCGAGATCACAATGTCGGCAGGACTGGCTCTCCTTCAGGCTCCTCTCCTTGCTGTGTAGACGCCGTCTTCCCACTGTGTCCTCACAGGGCCGTCCCTCTGGGTGTCCGTGTCCTAATCTCCTCCTCTAAGGACCCCTATCAGACTGGGTCAGGGCCACCCTAATGGCCACAGTTTAACTTCATCACTTCTTAACCATTCTAGCTCACATTTGGAGGTGCTGTGGTCAGGACTTCAATATATGAATCTTGGGGACACAATTCAGCCCCTAGGCAGGGCCTCCCTGTCCCTCAACCTCCCTCCAGCCCCAACCACATGGCTCCCCAGGATCCAAATATTCCCCTGACTCAAGGAGATGGGCTCAGCCGGGTGCTTTTTTGGGCTCAAATGAGTTTAGCTGGAACATTTCTGGGGCAGCAGAGTCGGGTCCACGGCGGCGTGAGGCCCCCTCTGGCATCAGTCCCACGCAGCAGCCTGATGAGTCCAGTCCAACTCCTGCAGTGGCCTGAGGGAGCTGGGGACAGGTGGCACTCAGCCTCACCTGCACGGGGCACAACGAGAGCCATGGTGGCCTGGGGACCCCCGTGCAGCTCGAGGCCCCTTCAGTTGGCAGGGACTTGGCACTCCATGGCCATGGCGGCCAGTGACTTCTCCCTCCTGGAGACCAAGGAGGCCCCCCTGAGGATCTACATCAGCTCGCTGCAGCCCACCCCCGAGGGCAACCTGGAGATTGTCCTGCGCAGATGGTGGGTTCTTCGTCATCGGGGCTGTGGCTGGCGGGGCTCACTTTCCCGCAGCCGGGGTCCAGGACTACGAGGGGTGGGCAGAGCCAGGGGCGGCCCCAGGCGTTTCCTGATGGTCCAGGGGCTTCACTGTGGACCCTCCACGGTGCCAAGTGGGGTGGGGAATGAAACTCAGGAGGTTGCCTGTCCCTTCAGAGCCCCTGCCCAGGGACTCTGGGCCAACAACTGACCACACATCGCAGCCTGGGTCAGTCTTCGGAGAAGGCCGGTGTGGGGGCCAGGCTGGGCTGCTGTGGTCTGTGGTCTCCTGGGACCAGGCAGATCCTGTGAGGATTGTCTGCCCCCAGAGTCACGGCTGGGGGAGATGAGGACCTGAACCCCATGATTGCTGCATGAACCCCGGGACTACTGCTGTCCACGGTCATGGCCCCTGACCTCGGGGGCCCAGGGCGCTCACTGGCTCCCTCTGGCTTCTTCTGCCTGGTCCCGGGCTACACGTTAGGGGTTTCCCGAGAGCAGTGTTTGTCCTGGTGACCAGCACTTGTGGCCTGGAAGCCCCTCTCTCCTCAGTCCTCGGAGTCTGGCCCCTGCCCCCCTCTCCAGGGCTGCAGATTGGCCACCATAGCGTTTGTGCACACAGGTCACAGAAACAAAGCCCTTTCAGGGAGAGCAACCAGTGCATTGAGGAGAAGATCATTGCAGAGAAAACCGAGAACCCCATTGAGTTCAAGATCAACTGTAAGTGCCGGCCACAGCCCAGGCAGCTCTGGGGACACTGGCCAGGTTCCCAAGGGGTGGGACAGTGGGGCCTGGCCTCTGGCCTGGCTGTGCTAAGGCAAGCACGGGTCACGATGGTGACGGCAGCCGCAGGGAGCAGCACCGCCTCTGGGTCCCCTCTGGGCTGGTCTCACTCCCTGCAGTGACACTGGGTCGCTTGGGCTCAGCTCAGGCAGCAGCGGTGACCCCCTTAGCCAGCAGCCTGTCCCCATTCTCCCTGCACCCTCCACATGGCTGCGAACTGCACTCCACCAGCCGTCTGCTGAGAGTCAGGGCCCCTGTGACCGCCCGATTGGAGGCTGCACCTCCTTGATTCTGTATTCGTTCATCGCTAATTCAAGATGCCAGAGAGCCATGAGGACTCTTTCTCACCAGGCCTCCCCTCCCCAGCCTGGAGCAGGGAGTCCCCCGGGAGCCACGTCCTGCCTTCCGGTACCCCCATTCTCCCCTCCATGTGACTTCCCCACAGCAGCACACCACAACCACTGAGGCACTTGAAAGGACTCCTGTGCCAGGGCACCCACCCAGGGTCTCCAGCATCCCCTGCTTGCAGCTGGGTGGAGACGTTGGCATTTTCCATATAAGCCATCCTGGTGACACAGCTCTGCCCTGGTGGTGCCACTGGGCTAAGTCGGTGGAGCCCACCTCACTGGGCCCCGATCCGAGGGTCTCCGCTTCCCCGCCGCCCTGGCGTGTGGTGGTGACTCTCAGGACTCACCTTCGCTGCCTCGGCTGGGTGTCGGTCTCACCCCCATCAGAGTAGAGACCCGGTTTCTTAGCCTCACTGGGCCACAGTGTTGAGGGTGGCTCGCCCAGGTGGTCGTCTGGGTGTGATGATGAGGGAGGGAATCCCGAGCCAGGGGACGGTCTGTGTCTCCGTGGAGAGTCACAGTTAACAGCCAGGCCTCTCCCAGCCCCGTTTGCCCCTTGGCGTTACTTGTGAGCCGTGCTGGGAGCTCTCTGATGGGAAACTCACACCGTGCTGGGGTCCAGGGGGACACTGGCCCCGAAGGAAGTTCCCAAGGGGGGCCCGCTGTGGGGTAGCTCTGCACAGCCTGGAGTGTGGTAGGAGAGAAATGGGAGGGAGACGCTGGGCGTCGGGGCGGACGCATGCCTCATGGGAAGTCCAGCTGGACCACAGGAGACCGACCAGCACTCCCCTTCCCACTGCAGCAAAGCGCCCAGAATTCATTTCTGCTCCTGTCTTGTTCTTTTTCTAGATCTGGATGAGAACAGGATCTACCTGTTCAACACCGACGGCAGCAAATATTTGTTCCTCTGCCTGGAGAGCACCCCCAGGCAGAACCTGGCCTGCCAGTACCTGGGTGCGCGCCTGGGCCCCCAGGGTTCCCGTGGGAAACGGACACAGAATGAGATGCTCAGATCGGTCCTCGAGTGAATGGAAGGCGGGCCCGTGAGGGAGCCATTGGCTCGGCCCTCCCCCAGCCCCTGGGATTGCCTTCCCAAGGAGCCCAGGAGCCCCATGGGAGGGGGAGGAGGGGGAGGGGAGTCCTAGTGTTACATCAGAAACAAGAGAACTGTTGTACGCAGGGACTTAAGGGACAGACACAGACCCCGAGGACAGCAGAGGCCACTGTGGATGCCGGGAAGGAGGTGTCCCTGCAGGTCAGCTGCAAGAGCAGGTGACTTTGACCATCTCTGTGTGGTCGACAGGCGGCTATAAATCCAACAGCCTTCCTGAATGGAGATTTTCAATTATTTTGTCAAATAAGAAGCCAGATACTAAAACGTCTTTCAAACAATCATGTTTGGAAAATGAATATAAGGTGACATTTTCCACGTCACACCCCCAGTGCTGTTGGGAGTTCCCAGGGCCACTACATGGACCATTGGCTTTGGGCTGTAGAGACGCTCCTGCTCTACAAATCACCTGTCCTGGGCTGTGGGAGGGCAGCCCGACACGGCGGGGGAGGCGGACACTGTGGTCTCCTCCCGTGACCCTGTAGACACCATCCTGAGTTCTGCGGGTCCCAGCGTGGGTACGTGAGGAGCGGGCCCAGCCAAGGAGCGGGGCTTGGGGACAGGGAGCCTGCAGGCCCGTTGGTCAAACCCTGGAGACCAGTCTGAGAACCTGCTCCGGACCAAACTCTGCCCAACCTCAGAGCACCAGGGCTTCCTTCCCTGCCCTCCCTCCCCAGGCAGGGCCCTTGGAGCTCCCAGGGCCCAGGACTGAGCCAATGTCCCCCACAGCCAGGACCCTGGAGGTGGATGACAAGGTCATGGCGGAATTCATCAGCTTTCTCAAGACTCTGCCTGTACACATGCAGATCTTCCTGGACATGACCCAGGCAGAAGGTGAGCTGCCCCCAGGACAGGCCCAGCCTTGGCTAGAGGAGAAGCTGCCACTGTCCCAGCCTCTGTAGGACTCAGGGCAGCACCTGTCACTCCTCGTTGGCCCCTCCCACGTTCTCCCCAGGGCTTCCCTGGGGGTGCAGAGGCACCCTGAGGTGGGGTCCCGTCTCCCTCCCGTCATCCCCCAACGTCTGGCCCTGGGGCTGCTGTGTCCCCAGCTAAGTGTCCCCTCCCACAGACACCCCCACTGCCCCCTCTCCTCCCACAGAACAGTGCCGCGTCTAGATAAGCTCCTGCTCAGTCCTGCCTCCTGGGTAATGTACCAGCCTCGCCCATAGCCTGAGGTCGCCTCTCTGGGTCCCTGGAACAGACCCCACTGTGCCCATTCCCCAGGGCTGACCCTGAGCGATGGGCTGGAATCCTGGGGCCTCTGGAAAAGCCCAGCTGGCCATGTGCCCACATCTCTGGGGTTGGCCACTTCAGATGCCATTTCCTGTGCCCTGGGCACAGGATGAGACCCTCTCCTTCAGGGTGGGGGTGAGTGAGGGGGGTGCTCAGGGGAGGGCAGGCCTGGGATCACAAGACCCTCCAGCCTGAGGCTGGGGTTGAGGTGGGGCTCCCCTCACACAAGCAGGGGTCCTACACCCCTAGCCTGGGAGGGGATGCCCCCTGCCCTGCAGGGTTCTAGAGTCACAGCGGAGTCCCTTTGCGCACATCAGGTCCCGGAGCCTCGGCCCCTGTGCAGACGGAGAGGATGTCGCCTTCCCGGGAGGGACCAGGAGGCTGATGACCAAGGCACATTTCCTGGGACCCTGGGACCTCCTGGGCCTCAGCCTGGGGTCTCCTGTCCTAAGCTGTCCCTCTCTGAGCAATAAATAACCTCGTCCCTTGACTCTGTGCTGGCTGGCATGTGGGGATGCAGCTGAGAGCAGGTTGGGGGGCTGGGGGACTTGGGGACTGGTAGACTCAGAGGCTGGGGGACTCAGGGAAGGGGCAACTCGGGGGTTGGGGGACTCGGAGGCTGGGGGTCTCAGGGGCTGGGGGACTCGGAGGCTGGGGGTCTCAGGGGCTGGGGGACTCGGAGGCTGGGGGACTTGGAGGCTGGGGGTCTCAGGGGCTGGGGGACTCGGAAGCTGGGGGACTCGGGGGCTGGGGGACTCGGGGGCTGGGGGACTCAGGGACTGGGGGACTCCGGGGCTGGGGGACTCAGAGGCTGGGGGACTCAGGGGCTGGGGCACTCGGGGGCTGGGGGCTGGGGGCTGAGGGAACTGAGTTCATGGTTTCTGTATTGTAGGCGCCATCATATTTGGGGATCAACACACTATAGGGGGCTTTAAATTTTTCAGGAACTAGGTAAGAGTGCTGCTGAGATGGCCAGAGCTTGCCATTCATGTTGGAGGTCCAGGTCACACAAAGGACAAAATACGAAAAATCACAGACCCATTCACCAAATAAATATTCCTATGAAAACTTAAATGAGTTATTTACAAATCAAATTCTGCACTATTTAAAAAACACAAACCGCATGACCTCCAGGGCATCTCTCAGGAGCATAAGGGAAATTGCTACCAGGAAGAGTTTTGCTATCAACCTTCATCTGCTCATAAATGCCATCGATCTTTTCCGGGCTAATGTGAAATAAAGAGATTTACCCTGGATTGAGGAACTGAACACAACAGGTGAGATGTGGGAGAGGAACTTGTGTTTCATTTTAAAATATTTTGAACATCACAAAAGGAAAAAGAATATGCAGCAACAGAAATAGATTTGCCAATAATAATAACATGCATAACTTTAAATTTTTAAAATATAGATGTTTCTGATAAAACATCAATTGCCAATATTGGCTCAAAAAGTAGAGGAAAACTTAGAAAGAGCAACCATCGTAGAAAAAGCCAGAATAGTTACAGATCTTCTGTCTATGGATGAGAATAAAAAACCTTTATGTGACAGTTCCTGGCTCATACAATTCATTCCAGGGCATAGAAAAAGATGGGGAGTTGCTTAGCTGCCCTGATAACAAAACTGGATAAGGAAGATGCAGGAAAAGGAAAGCTGTCAGCTTTCAGAATCAAGACACAAATATCTGAATACCTTATTAGCAGATTGAATCTAACAAATGTATTTAATACATCATGATTTAGCCCCCCAAAAAAGGATGTTTAAATATTAGAAAATGTATCCATAAAAGCTGGGTGTGATGGCTCACACCTGTAATCCCAGCACTTTGGGAGGCCAAGACAGGTGGATCGCCTGAGGTCAGGAGTTCAAGACCAGCCTGACCAACACAGTGAAACCCCTTCTCTACTAAAATTACAAAAACTAGTTGGGCATGGTGGCAGGCACCTGTAATCCCAGCTACTCGGGGGACTGAGGCAGGGGAATCGCTTGAACCTGGGAGGTGGACATTGCAGTGAGCCATGATCATGTCACTGCACTCCAGCCTAGGTGACAGAATGAGACTCCATCTCAAATGTATCAATAAAATTAACTAACTTAAGACTAAGGGAGAAGTGCCATATAAGAATCTTTAATTAATTTTTTAAAATGTTTCAAAAAATATAATATTCCATTCATGAAGGAGACCTTGCACATCAGGAGTGCTTATAGGTAACCCTGAAACCCTGAAATGAATGAACCAATCACTGAAAGCACCAGAGTTCTTTCTTACTTATACAAAATTTCCTTTGTGGCTTAGCAGGAGAGTCGACTCCTCATGGTCACTCAACAATCCAAGTGATCAAATAGCCACTATCCATGGTGTTGCTGGCCACCATGCCATAGGGAAAACATAGGCATCGGGGGCTTCAAACTGTCCATTCAGTGCCCTATCCTGAAAGAGACACCTATTACCTCCCTAGAAGAGGGCTGAAAGTCCAATCCTACCTAGGTTTCCTACCAAAGAATAGAAGGGAACGTCCCTAAACTGATGATTTAAAAAAAAAAAAAAAAACACCAAACTACAACTAGTGCTTTATGTAAACATTCAGCTAGACTGAATGCTTTCCCCCTAAGATTGAGAATAAAGCGAGGTTGTCCTTTCTCATTGCTCTTATTCAACACATACTGAAAGCTCCAGTGCGATAAGACAATTAAAAGAAACAAAAAGCATAAACATTGGAAAGGAAACATGTAGTATAACAAAGAAAAAGAGAGAGAAGACACAAATCATTAATACCAGGAATGAATGAGGAGACATCACTACTGACCCTATAGACATCTAAATGATAATAAGAGAATACTGTGAACAACTCTACACATATAGTTTTTACAATTTATTTGAAATGGACCAATTCTTTGAAAAATACAACCTATCACAACTTATTCAATATGAACTACATAATTTTTTTTCTTTCTTTTTTTTTTGAGACGGAGTCTTGCTCAGTCGCCCAGGCTGGAGTGCGGTGGCACGATCTCAGCTTACTGCAAGCTCTGCCTCCCGGTGAACTACATAATTTTAATAGCCCTTACAACTATTAAGGAAATTGAGTTTTTAATTTTAAAACTACCATAAAAAGATATCTCAGGGCCCAGATAGTGTCACAGGGTATTTACACCAAATGCTTAAAGAATTAGCACTAATGCCACACAATCTGTTGCATAAGATAGAAGAGGCAGTAACACTTCCCATTTCATTTTATGAAGCTATTATTATTACCCTGATACCAAAACCATACAAACCCAGTAATAAAAAGATGGGGTAGGGTGACTACCACCTAGTGTTCCTCATGATTATAGATGTGATAATCCTTAACAAAATATTAGCAAATAGATTTCAGCAATATATAACAATAATTGTACACCACGAATAAGAAGGGTTTACACCAGGGAGGAGAAATTGGTTCAACATTTGAAAATTAATCCATGTAACCCACCATATTATCAGGCTATCAAAGAAAAACTATATGATCATATCAATCAGTACAGAAAAAGCATTTCACAAAATTCAATATCTGCTCATAAGTTTTTTCAAAAACTCAGAAAAGCAAGAATAGAGAGGAGCTTCCTTAACTTGATAATGAACATCTACAAAAAACTTACAATGAATACTATACTCAACTGTAAACAACTGAATGTGTTCCCTCTGTCTTAGTCAGTTCCAGCTGCTGTAACAAAATATGACACACTGGGTTGCTTAAGCAACACTTTATTTCTTACAGTTCTGGGAATGATAAGAAAAGGAGCACAGTGCTGGCAGATTTCACCCCTGGTGAGGGCTCTCTTCCTGGTTTGCAAATGGCCACCTTCTTGCTGTATCCTCATGTGGTAGAGAGAAAGGTCTCATCTCTCTTCTTTTTATAATGGCATTTGGGAAATAAAAATGAAACCCTAAGCTCCTCAACTGGCTGAACGAACTCCCTCTTGGCCAAGCAGACCCCAAAGTAACCTTGAAAATTGAGTTCTAAGCCATGACAGGATGCGGAGGATCACACACTCCTCCTTATTACCCCCACCCCCTGCACACACACTTACTGCCATTAGACTTTTTTCCCTAAGGGCTAAATAGAAACCAGTCCTTTCAAAAGACTCCACTGCTGATATCAATCAAGCACCTGACACTGCTTCTCCCTTTTTTTGGTTTCAACACAATTGTCCAGCATTCCCTCCTGATAAGAGACCACTGACCACAGAGTGGTTCTAGCTGGTCTATGTGCGACAGCATGAAGCTCCATTGCCCATGTGCATGTTTCTCCTTTCATAACTCTTCCTATAGCTTATTAAATATGCATATTCAGCCATTCTACTGAGCATAAATTCCTGCTCCTGCTCCTTTTTCCTCTCTGTGGAAATCTCTGTTTCTGGCTTCTGGCCCAAGGCTACACTTCTCGGTCTGTCAGAATGGCCATGCTGCAGGCTGAAACCCCTTATGAGAAGTAAAACTCTCCTTTCCAAATGTATGAACCTCATCATTCTTCAGTTGACATGATTGGTGATGAGGATGGGATCTGCAGAGAGCCCCAGGTTCTCCCAGCATGATTGGAAGTCAATGCACCAAGGTCTTCGGCTCAGCTGTCTCCCCAGCTGACCACACAGGGAAGAAGCCAGGTAAGGTCCACTGGATCTGAGATCTCCTGCTTTTAGATTGAAGACTTCAGAGACTTTTATTTCTCTCCACCCCTTCCCTTTATGTCTTCCTGTTTCCTCCCCAGTCCCTGCCCTGGTTCCCTCCATCTAGACTCTGGAGGGAATGCCTTTGTTGGCCCGGGTTTAGGAGGGGACCTTCCCAGTCCAGTCAGACTCAGCTGGTCCATAAGATTTTATGAGGACTCTCACACTAAGAACACTCCAACGGACCCTTCCTAAGGTGAGCGTCATTATGGAGAACCCGAGTGCTAGGCAAGAACCTTAGTTCCAAGGGGAAAGCATAGAGAGCCTTAGTTCTAAGAGAACAGATGCTGATCAGCCACCATAAGAGACCCCAGAGGCTTCCATGTTTAAAAATGATGGGGTGATTGGATTTCTTTTTTAAAAAGGAAACATGATAGTGTCATGGCTAGCCTTAAAAACTCTCTTGAATAAATGAAAGAGAAAAATCTGACCTAAAACAAAGCTAAAATCTTCGGAGGCTCAAACTCCTTACTTCAGATGGCCTGAGGGAATAACAAAAGCCATCGTTCTTTGCAGTCTAATAGTTAAAATTCTGTAATTTCACTGCCATGGCTTGGGTTTGATTCCTGGGCAGGGAACTCTTTTGGTTTGATATTTGTGTGACTTTTCCCAGTTATTAATGCTTTTCCATTCCATCGACAGCTTTTGATTTCCTGTCTTCTGCTCATGCAGGCATACTGGGATTTGGGGTCTTTGTGTGTAGACCATCAGCTAGGAAGCTAAGACCCTAGTAAATATAGCCAGATAGAAATGTGGGTTGTGCCCCATTTATGGCGAGTGAAACTTTCCTTTCTTGGAGCTGTGATATGGTTTGGCTGTGTCCCCACCCAAATCTCATCTTGTAGATCCCATAATTCCCACGTGTTGTGGGAGGGACCTGGTGGGAAATGACTGAATCATGGGGGCAGATCTTTCCCTTGCTGTTCTCATGATCGTGAATGGGCCTCACAAGATCTGATGATTTTAAATACGGGAGTTTCTCGGCACAGGCTTCTCTCTTTGCCTGCTGCCATTCGCGTAAGATGTGACTTGCTCCTCCTTGCCTTCCACCATGATTGTGAGGCCTACCCAGCCACATGGAACTGTGAGTCCAATTAAACCTCTTTCTTTTGTAAATTACCCAGTCTCAGGTGTGTCTTTATTAGCATGAAAACAGACTAATACAAGCTGTCCTTTGGGTGATTCTGGATCTTATGACGACTGCCTTGCACCTGTTTCGAGATGTTTCATGTATTGTTGGTTAAGTCATAACCTTGGTTAAGGCTTGTTGGTTTCACTTGGAAAGTTACCTTTGGTAAAGAAGTTCAAAAGCCAGAAATATAAGCTGTTTGTCCTGGCTAAAATCTGTTAATAAGATATTTGAATGGATTTTTTTTTCTTTTAAAGAATTCCAAGGTTAGAAGTCAGATTAGGCCGGGCGCGGTGGCTCAAGCCTGTAATCCCAGCACTTTGGGAGGCCGAGGCGGGCGGATCACGAGGTCAGGAGATCGAGACCATCCTGGCTAACATGGTGAAACCCCGTCTCTACTAAAAATACAAAAAACTAGCCGGGCGTGGTGGCGGGCGCCTGTAGTCCCAGCTACTCGGAGGCTGAGGCAGGAGAATGGCCTGAACCTGGGAGGCGGAGCTTGCAGTGAGCCGAGATCGCGCCACTGCACTCCAGCCTGGGTGACACAGCGCGAGACTCCGTCTCAAAAAAAAAAAAAAAAAAAAAGAAGTCAGATTAATTAAAAGCTGATTGCAAGTTATAATTATATTTTTTAAAAAGTCTTTATGCTAGCCGGGTGCGGTGGCTCATGCTTGTAATCCCAGCATTTTGGGAGGCCAACGTGGGCAGATCACAAGGTCAGGAGATCGAGACCATCCTGGCCAACATGGTGAACCTCCGTATCTACTAAAATACAAAAAATTAGTTGGGCGTGGTGGTGCACACCTGTACTCCCAGCTGCTCAGGAGGCTGAGTCAGGGGAATTGCTTGAACCCAGGAGGCAGAGATTGCAGTGAGCCGAGATCATGCCTCTGCACTCCGGCCTGGTGACAGAGCCAGAGTCCATCTGAAAAAAAAAAGAAAAGAAAAAGCTTTTAGGGTTTTCCTTTTTGAATCCTGTTTTTGAAAAATAAAAATTATTCTCAGTCAACTGATTTTTGTCTGTTTCTCCATTTATTTGTGTCTGTACCTCCTTCATCTTACCACCCCTAATGCTCATGTGACAGGACCTGAGATCGTTTCTAACAACCTATAGAGTTGAAAGGATAAAATAGAATGATGTCTATTTGCATGTGGCATGGCTGTTCACATAGAAAACCTCAAGGAGTCTACAAAAAACAAACAAACAAACAAAGTCCTAAAATAAATGAGTTTACCAAGGTGGCAGGATACAAGATAAAGACACAAAAATCTGTTGCCTTTTTCTACATACTAGCAATGCACAGATCAACACTGAAATGTAAAATACAATGCCAGTTACAATCACTCAGAAAAAAGGTGGAATGCTTAGGTGTAAACTGTATGAAATGTACACGATCTGTATGCTGAAAATAATGCTGATGAAAGAAATCAAGAAAGCTCTAAATAAACGGAGGGACTTATTTTGTTAATGAACTAGAAGACTTAACACAGTAAAGATGTAAATTCTCCCCAGATTGATAAATAAGCTTAATGCAATTGTCATCGAAATTCCAGCAATCTTTTTGGTAGACACAGGTAAGATTATTCTAAGATGTATGGGGAAAAAGCGAAGGAACTAGAATAGCTAAAATATTTTCGTAAAGGAAGAATAAAATGGAAGTAATCAGCCTATCGAACGTTATTTCAAATATTATTATGTAGTCACAAGACTGTATGGTATTAGCCGTGTCCATCTGTGCATTGCTACTTTGTAGAAAAAGGCAATTGATTTTTGTGACTTTATCTTGTATCCTGCCACCTTGGTGAACTCATTTATTTGTTTTAGGGTTTTGTCGTTTGTTTGTTTTCTGTAGATTCCTTGAGATTTTCTATGTGAACAGCCATGTCATCTGCAAATAGACATCACAGTAGAGGCACAAGACACATAGGTCAAAGGAACAGAGTAGGTAACCCAGAAATAGACTGACACAAATATGCCCAGCCAATTTTTGACAAAGGTAAAAAAGCAGTACAATTAAGGAATAAATCGTGCCATCATACATCCTTAAGCAAAAAAGAAAAGGGAAGGAAGAGGAAGGGAAAGGAAGTTCGTAAAGAAGAAAGAACGAATAAAGAAAAAGAACTTCAATCTAAGTCTCACACCTTATAAAAATATTAGTGCAAAATATAGATCTCAGACTAAAATATGAAACATGAAACTCTAAAACTTTTTAAAAAATAGGAAACAATCTTCATAATCTAGGGTTTGGCAAAGAGTTCTTACTTGACACCATGAGTATGACCCATAAAATTAAAAATTGATATATCAGTCTTCATCAAAATCGAAAAGTTTTGCTCTGCAAACAACGCTGTTAAGAGAGTGAAAAGATAAGCTTCAGACTGAGAGAAAACGTCTCATCTCACATCAGCTCAGAGTGAGAATTCACTCATTACTGTGAGGAGAGCACCCAGCCATGACCCAAACACCTCCTACGGGGCCCCACTTCCAATACTGGGGACTGCACGTCAGCATGAGGTCTGGAGAGGACAAACATCTAAACTACATCATACCACTGCTTTGGAAATAGATCAGCAGTTTTTTTCATTTCCAATTCACATACTTGCCACCCGACTCAGCAGCCCCGCTCCTAAGTATTTTGCCAAATCAAATGAAGATATATGTTCACTCAAATACTTGTACGTGAACTCTCATAGCAGGCAGCTTAACTGATAATTGCCCCCAACTGGAAGCAACCCAAATGTCCATGAACTAGCGAATGGACAAAGAGTCGCCAGGAAAAAACTGCAGCTGCAGGCAACAGCAAGGATATTCTCAAAAGCATCATGCAGAGTGAATGAAATTCATACCAAAAAGGTCACTTCAGCGGTGTTCAGGGGGTGGTTTAGCAGGGTTGACTGCACAGGGGCACGAGGGAAATTTGGCAGGGGATAAAGCTGTTCGGTATCATGATTGTAGTGTGGTTCCATGACTAGGTGTGCGTTTGTCAAAACTCGTGGAACTGTACACTAAAAAGGGAGACTTGTACTAGCATCCTCACTAAATCTGACTTTTTAAAGGGTAAAGAAAGAGATGCAAGACTTCTGAACTGAAAAAATAGGCAACACTATTGGGAGAAATTAAAGAAGATCTAAATAGAGAAATATACCATATCCATGGGTTGGAAGACTCAATATTGCCAAGACATCAATTCTCTCCAAATTAATCTGTAAACCCAATGAAATCCTGACTGCATCGAACACAATGGGTTTTTGGTGTGTAGAAACTGACGAGCTCATTTAAAAAATTCATTTGTAGGCCGGGCGCGGTGGCTCAAGCCTGTAATCCCAGCACTTTGGGAGGCCGAGACGGGCGGATCACGAGGTCAGGAGATCGAGACCATCCTGGCTAACACGGTGAAACCCCGTCTCTACTAAAAAAAAAAATACAAAAAAACTAGCCAGGCGAGGTGGCAGCGCCTGTAGTCCCAGCTATTCGGGAGGCTGAGGCAGGAGAATGGCGTAAACCCGGGAGGCAGAGCTTGCAGTGAGCCAAGATCACACCACTGCACTCCAGCCTGGGCGGCAGAGCGAGACTCTGTCTCAAAAAAAAAAAAAAAAAAAAAAAAAAATTCATTTGTAATTGCAAGGGAGCAAGAATAATAAGAACAACATTCAAAAGAAATAAAAATGGGCCAGGCGCAGTGGCTCACATCTGTAATCCCAGCACTTTGGGAGGCTGAGGCAGGCAGATCGCCTGAGGTCGGGAGTTTGAAACCAGCCTGGCCAACATGGTGAAACCCCGTCTCCACTAAAAATACAAAAATTAGCTGGGCGTGGTGGCACACGCCTGTAGCCCCAGCTACTTGGGAGGCTGAGGCAGGACAATTGCTTGAACCCAGGAGGTGGAGGCTGCAGTGAGCCGAGATTGTACCACTGCACTCCAGTCTGGGTGACAGAGCAAGACTCCCTCTCAAAATAAAATAAAATAAAATAAATAAATAAATATGAAAGCATATTATAAAGCTACAGTAACGCAGACAATGTGACATCACACAAGGATTGGCAACTTGATCAACAGAACAGAAAAGAGGCTCAGAGACAGACTCCACACAGCCCCAGATCAATGACGAAGGCAGAGCTGGTGGAGCAGGCCAGTGGGGGCTAAGATCTTCTCTGTTAATGGTGTGGCATCACTTGGGGAAGCATGGGGAAGATGTGGTTTTTTGTAGTTTTTGTTTTTTTGAGACAGAGTCACGTTCTGTTGCCCAGACTGGAGTGTGCACTGGTAACAGTCTCGGCTCACTGCAACCTCCATCTCCTGGGTTCAAGCAATTCTCCTGCCTCAGCCTCCTGAGTAGCTTGGATTACAAGTGTGTGCCACCACACCCAGCTAATTTTTTTGTATTTTTAGTGGAGACGGGGTTTCACCATGTTGACCAGGCTGGTCTCGAACTCCTGACCTCAAACGATCCACCCGCCTCCACCTCCCAGAGTGCTGGGATTACAGGCGTGAGCCACCGTGTCTAGCCTTGGAAGATGTGTTTTGAACCCTCCTTCACACCATATGCAAAAATCAATTCCAGAGGCACCAGGCCAATAAGGCTTCAGAGGAAAACACAGAACATCACTGTGGCCTGGGAGTCTGCAAAGATTTCTTAAACAGGGCTCCAAAAGAGCCCACCATGAAAGACAAAGTTAGGTAAACTGGATTATGTGGCAATTAAGACCCAATTAGGAGGGCAAAAAGGCAACCCACAGAGCAGTTGTTCACTGAGAGGATTTGTCACAGGGAGGATTTCCATCCAGAACGGAAAGGAAAGGCAACCCCACTGAAAACCAACAAGCCCCTCAAACAGAAGCTTCGCCCGAATGGCAAAAAGAAAAAAATGGGCTGGGCAGGTGGCTCATGCTTGTAATCCCAGTGCTTTGGGAGGCCGAAGCTGGAGGATTGCTTGAGTCCAGGAATTTGAGACCAGCCTGGGCAACAGAGCAAGACCCCATCCCTATACACACATATGCACACAAAAGAATATTAAAATGCTGGCCCAGCGTCGTGGCTCACGCCTGTAATCCCAACACTTTGGGAGGCCGAGGTAAGTGTATCAACTGAGCTCAGAAGTTCGAGACCAGTGTGGCCAACATGGTGAAACCTGTCTCTACTTAAAAAAAAAAAAATAGCTGGGTGTGGTGGCGGGCACCTGTAATTCCAGCTACTCAGTAAGCTAAGGCAGGAGAATAGCTTGAACTCAGGAGGTGGAGGTTGCAGTGAGCTGAGATCGTGCCATTGCACTCCAGCCTGGGTGACAAGAGCGAGACTCTGTCCTAAAAATAAATAAATAAATATATATATTATATATATATATATATATAAATGTTTAACATGGTTATTCATCTGGAAAAACGTAAATTAAAACTGCAATGCAACACCCGCCCACCAGAGGGCGAACAGGAAGGATGCTGCTTTGTAATCTATGGGGTGGCCTTTGAGTCCTGTATTGTGTCATTACCCTCCAGGGGCAGCATGGGTGGCAGGCATGGGTACCTTCCCCAGGTCGTGCTGGTCTGTCGGGATGTGTTCAGGACAGCAGTGGACACGGCCGCTTCCAACAGAGTCCCCACCCACCCTGCTGCTGACTCCATGGGTCCCTCATAAGGGAAGAGCCTTGTTCCCCCAAATCATCTCCCAGCCCTGCTCTGGCAGCCACCACAGCACCCTGGAAATGCTGATTGTCCCATCTCATGTAACTGTTGCAGCTGCTCCCGTAACCACTGTGCTCCCCCTCCCCCGATGGGGACCCCCGTGACCTGGGACAGCCACCCCACTCCAGCCTGACGTGGCCCCGGCTCCACTAGACTTCAACATGGATTTTTCCCTGTTGACCCCCATCCCTCAACAACCACGTAGATGATGAGCCATAGATTCCGCAGCCTCTGGACCCCCTCCCCCTGCAGCTGCCTCTTTCCCAGGCTCGGGGGCCGCATGGCACCCCAAATCTCACACACCTGCTGATGGGTTCAGAGCTACCCCCTCCACTGATGGTGGACCTGCCTTCAGGGTTTCCACAACTTAATTCCGCTGCACAAGTCCAGGGAGGTTCGTTCGTTCTTTCCTTTCTTTCTTTCTTTCTTTTTTTTTTAAGACCGAGTTTTTTAAGACCTGCACTCCCAGGCTGGAGTGCAGTGGCAGGATCTCGGTTCAGTGCAACCTCTGCCTTCCAGGTTCGAGCAACTCTCTTGTCTCAGCCTCCCGAGTAGTTGGGACTACAGGTGTGTGCCACCACGCCCAGCTAGTTTTCATATTTTTAGTAGAGACGGGGTTTCACCTTGTTGACCAGGCTGGTCTCGAACTCCTGACCTCGGGTGATCCTCCCGCCTCAGCCTTCAGGGGTGTTCTAACTCTGGCACTGATTCCTACAGAAGAGTGGGGAACGCAGTGACCAATTAGAAGCAAGTCCAACATTGCAGGCAGCTGGAGGTCCTGGGGCTGGAGTGTGTACAGAAAGGATGCCGAGCCCACAGGCAGCCCCTGAGGAGTTTGTCACCTTGAATCTGGAAGGATTTAACTCATACAAAATTGGCCTCACCGGAGGATGCGCGGTCCCGGCCGCTGATGTCCCCACGATGGCCACTGGGTGGAGCCTGAGTCCTCTGATTGCGTGGAAGGGCCCTGGGAAAAATCGGGCCAAATTTTACAGAAATATTGGTGGAAAATGTGACCCAAGAAATTCAGCCCATCCCGCTTTCGTCCGCGTGTGTGACAACCCGGGGGACAGTAACGGTCGGGCAAGACTCGGAAGCCCCACCGAGTGGACCACGTGTGCTTTTACCAGGAGTCTTTCAGTGGCCCTAACCCTCTTTCTGAGACACCTGCCGTGCCTAGGCCACCCATCGCTCGCTCTGCAGCCTGAGTCGCAGTTAACTAAACCGGATTCTTCAAAGGTAGGCTTTGCTGTCACCATGAGACGGATGTTCACTGGGTCCACCGAGCCGCCCACCAAGGCACGGTGACCATCACCATGTGAGCTGTGCACGGGGAGCCCGACTCGGAGGCCGAGAAGCTGAGACTCACACGGCTGCCTCCCACCCACTGCAGCATGCTCAGACCGCGCAAGGGCCTGGGGTGCCTCCGTGGGGACACCTCTGGGATCCCAAAGCACGCCCCTGGCCGTGCGTGGGGGATACTCTCCCCTGGCCGTGCGTGGGGGACACTCTCCTCATGAGGTGGGGGTGTTTGGTAGGGGTTCCTGGGGGTGCCCTGTGGGTCAAGCTAATTTGGAAACGCTGCCACGGCACTGGCCTCCCCATGTCCATGACGGTGCATTGAAGAAAGGCAGCTCCACCCTCAGACACAGGTGGGCGTCATGACCATGACAACCAGCAAGCCAAGGGGGCGTTCGGGACAAGAGGGATGGTGGACATAGGAGGGCACCTCAGGCTCAGCCCCCAGCAGGCCCAGAGCACACAGCGGCCAGGTGGGTCTCAGCCTCCAGAGTGTTGCTGACTTGCTGATGAGGAAGGAGGGAAGCAGGGAGGGAGAGGGGAGGGAGAGAACTGCTGAGCACGCCTGCAAGGCAGGAGGTGTTGAAGGAGAATCCTGTCAGCCCCAGGTCCCGCCTCCCTTCTGGTTCCTTCCACGGGTGACCTGCACAGTGGGGTCCCAGCTCCCTTCCTGTGCCTTTTGGGGGTGGCTGGTGCGTCCCAGTGCTGTGCTTGCTGTTTCGGCAGAATTCTTTTCAGTTTGTGTATTTTTTCCCACTTGTTTTCAGAAAGGAGTTCCGGCCCGGGGTTCCAGGCCTGTTTGCTATGGAAGAGCAGGCTCCTGGAGCATTGCCAAGGCCCGTTGCCTGGATGGAGGCAGTTTCCACGCAGCACATTTGGGTGGAAGCGCCTAGAGGGAGAATGTGCAGAATCTGGGGGCACCTGACACCGGACGCTTCTCGGGCCCTCCGCAGGTGCAGCCAGGCTTGGGCCCTGACTGTCTCCCAGGTGACCTCCATCTCTGCCCCACCAGCCCGGCTCTGGTGAGTGAGAGTGGGGTCCCCAGGGGGCCATGGGTGTCTCCAACACTGCCTGGGCCATGCTGGCTCCTACCCTTCACACCTGGGATGCGGGCCAGTGGCCCACCATGGCTCCTGATCAGCTCTTGTGTCTCAGGCAAGGTCGCCAGTGGCACTGTCGGCTGGGGACATCCGTGTGGCAGGGGAAGGTGATCAGGAACTGTTGGGTCTGTCCCTCCTTGATGAGTGGACCCGGCTCCCTCTGCTCAGAGCCTGTTTCCCCTCTGCCCTCCCGCTGTCCCTGTGGGATTCCCTGGGTGGAAGAAGTAGGACCTGATGGCATAGGCTGGGCACGGGGGCTCACACCTGACATCCTGGCTATTTGGGAAGCTGAAGCAGGAGGATTGCTTGAGCCAGGGAGTCAAAGACCAGCCTGGGCAAAACAGGGAGACCCCATCGCTATGTAAAAATTTTTAAAAGACAGAATCTGATGCCACTGCCTTTTTTTTTTTTTTTTTTTTTTCCTGGGGAGATGGAGTCTCACTCTGTCACCCAGGCTGGAGTGCAGTGGTACGATCTCAGCTCACTACAGCTTCTGCCTCCCAGGTTCAAGCGATTCTCCTGCCTCAGCCTCCTGAGTAGCCGGGATTACAGGTGTAGCTGGGATTACAAGCACACATCACCACACCTGGCTAATTTTTGTATTTTTAGTAGAGACGGGGTTTCGCCATGTTGGCCAGGCTGGTCTTGAACTCCTGACCTCAAGTGATCCGCCTGCCTCAGACTCCCGAAGTGCTGGGATTACAGGCGTGAGCCACCACGCCTGGCCTGCTAGTTGTTTTCAGTGAACATGTGTTCTCTCCAGGCCACAAGGGAGTCACCGTTCTGAAGATGGAGGTGGCAGCCTCACAGGGTCCCCGTAGAACGGCTCCCAACTGGCCGGGAAGGTGTGCAGATGGGGTGGGATAGGCCACAGCAGAGCAGTGAGGCTTCAGGGACTGGCTGCGGCCCCCACCCCACAGGCAGGCACAGGTCCTGGAGGACACACCTGGGTTTTCTCCTCCTCCACCAGGACCCTGGCCTGCAGAAGGCCCCTCACCACGCCGACAGGGGCCTGTAAAATGCAAACCCAGCTGTATCCACCAACTGCTTCCACCACGCAGGTGAAGCTGCCTTCTGCCCAGGGCCAGGAGCTCACGGGGCCTGGCCCGGCCACCTCGGCGACTTCATGGAGCACCACCCACCTTCACCCTTCACTGAGCCCCCACAGCCCTGCGCCTCGGGGACCCACCCCAGCGGGGCTTGTTCCAGGTGGGGGCTGGGCTGTCGCTGGCTCCACTGGGCCCCTCACACATGCTGTTCCCACCTCTGGAACACGGTTCCTGACTACTCCCGTCACCTCACCCCACTCACTTGGAAAGGCAGACGCCCGTCACAGCCCCACCCCCACCTGTGTAGCTCTGTGTGGGGCCCTGGCCGCGCTGTAAGTTCCACAAGCCTCTGTGGACCGCGCGGGTGGCCATCTCTCCCCATGCCCAGCACAGTAGCCAGCACACCCTGGAGGTGCACGCGGTGTGTGCCAGGTGAGCTGATGTCTGCAGAGCTGCCACCTGCCACTCTGCCATCCGCCTGCATTACCGGGTTTCTGGGCCGTTCCTCCCATTTATCCTTCAGATGAACACAGTCGCTCTCCTCCTTCCTGCTTTTTCTCTACTCTGAAAGCCGCCTTGCTTCGGTGTCTGGGATCTGATGGGTAAAGTCTGATTTCACACTCAGTCCTCTGTGGTGCCACAGACCGTCCAAGGCCTGGTTCTGTCGGCCCAGCCCCACCCTCAGCTCTCGGCCAGTTCCCTGCGCACTTTGCTGACTGTTATC
The DNA here is from genome assembly GCF_003255815.1 of Theropithecus gelada. Lineage (NCBI taxonomy): Eukaryota > Metazoa > Chordata > Mammalia > Primates > Cercopithecidae > Theropithecus > Theropithecus gelada. Next base: position 2,665,073 of record NC_037683.1, on the reverse strand, counting down.
AAGGTCGCTTCTGGGAACAAGCGTGTGGCTTCCCGAGGAGAGTGTGAACATTCCCACAACATCCAGGGAATCTCGAGTGTCCTCTTGTGCACAGAAGCAAACACGTGCTCACGGTCACACAAACAGAAATGTGTCTGTGGACATGCATCACATGTGTGTGCTTACCCACACTCATGCACACACACAGGCTCGGGCACGCATGCTCACACGCGCACATGTGTGCACACAGGTCAGAGTAGCAGGAGCGCTGCCAGAGCCCCCCAGGCAGCCATTGTGGGGGCACAGCAAGGTCTCTGCTCAGCTCCCCCGACAGCCACTGCCCCACCTGTCTGGCTGCCATGGCCCCAGAGACCCAGCTCACCCAGGCAGTGACATCCATTCTATGTCCCCAAAGCAACTGGAAGCCGCTTGTGGGTGGAGGCTGGGAGACAGGATCCAAGGCCTCAGGGGCAAAGGTACGGCCTCATCCCCAACGGTTCTGAAGCTCATGGTGACCACGGGCTCCCTGGGAGTTTAGGGAAAGTTGTGGCCTTTTCCCAGAGAAACAGGCAGAACCCCCATCAAGCGACATGTCGGGGGGCTGAGATTTCAGGGCCCTCAGGTGTGCCCTGGTCTAGATCTCTCCCAGGCCCATCCCAGTCCCATGAGGGCAGCCCAGCCCCAAGAACCCACCTGACCTTATCAGCAGAAGCTGATGTCACCCAAGGCTGGCAGCGTCTAGAAGGCCCTGGCTCCGCGTCTAGGAGGCCCTGGCTGGCCACATGTTTTGATTCTGGCAGGTGGTGCAAGGAGGGGAGGGAGCTGGTGGGTGAGGAGCCTGGGCCTGTTCTCTTCGGGCCACCCTGCCTCTGAAGCAGTGCATAGAAGCCCCCGGGCGAAGCCATTTATCCACCCTGCAGCCCCATGTCCCCGCAGCCCCGCAGCCCCACGTCCCCAAATGGCCATGATCAGGGACGTTGAGGCTGTGGCCCCTCAGTGTGGGGCTGGGCCTGGCCTGAGCCCTGCGGTGTGACAGCCGGGGCCCCGGCGGTCAGACTTCCATCCTGAGCAGGAGGTGCTCCGGAGGTTCTAGGAGGAGGGTGCAGGGGGGCAGCCAATGGCCCCTGAGGCCCGTCCTGGACCCCTGCCACCCCACAGTACCCTGTGCACCCCACAGCACTCTGCAGGCAGAGATGCTGAGGCACAGGCCTCCTGCTACACAGGGAGGCGGCAGTGAGGGGCAGCTGAGTCAGGCCTGTTGTGGGCACTGCACTGAGAACCCACAGGGCTCTGAATGTGCTCACAAAGGGGATCTGCAGAATGACTCCCTTGGAGAGGGCAGGAGCCGTGGGACACTGCCCCTCCCTCCTCTGGGATCCCCTCTGGGTGGGGGCCACCTGAGACCTCCCCACCGGCTGGCCAGGGTCCAAGCAAGGCTCAGAACCTGGGGCCCTCGGCCAGGCCTGCCTACCGTGATCCCCACAGCCACAGACACAATGGCCCCAGGTAGGAGAAGATGCAGGGAGCCCCCACCACCTCCTCAGCATCACCCGTGGCCATGGGGCCACACCAAGCTGTCCAGCCCAGCTGGGGAGGGGGTTCGGAGTCAGCGGCCCCCAAGACCCCGGCCCAGCATATGACGTGAGAGAAAGTGCACACCTGCCCTGTGCATGACCGGCCCCCATCGCTGCTGCAGCCCAGGACCTGGGGAGGAGGGGCTCGGCAGCGCTGCCACAGGCTGGACACCGGGCCCTGCTGCCTCCGGGTGGAGGGGCCGTGAAACTTCATGAAACTCCGTGTCACCAAGGACCATCACTGAGGGCAGAGGCGCCCCCGTGTCTGTGTTTCATGTCAGACATCAAACTCCTGGAAAACGGCAGCTCGAAGGCCTCCTACTCCTGCGTGGGACAAGGGCTCTGGTGGTCGCCCACCCCACCCCCAGGTCTCCACCTCCACACCCTCTCCTCCCCTCAGAGAGCCCAGGGCCGAATCCCCACACCCAGCCCCTTTCCCCTGGGCTTCCCCACTGCTTGTGGGTCCCACCAAGCCTCGAGCCCCTCAGGAGGGCCTTGGTAACAGGGCTCAGGGCCGCCCGTCTGAGCTGCTCCCTGGAAGGTGGCGTGGCAGCCCTCGGCTCCTCCTGGGCAAACCCAAGGCCGGCGACCGATTCATGCCCCGGGTGACCCTGACAGCGCCAGCTCCAGCAGCACATCTCACCAGGAGGGCCGCCTCTGTTTAGAAAAACCGGAAAGTGCGTGAGCGAATTCTACACCCCCAGAATCTTCTTGAGTAGAAGTGGCCACGGCTCCCAGGTGGCTCAGATGGGGTTGGTGTGAGCTAGTTATTGATGGAAATGTGACTTGGTGGGAAGGTTCCGGAAGAGGCGGTGAGGCGAGGTGGGGCAGGAATGAGGAGATGACACCACAGAAATTCAAAAACCCCGAGCAGTGGCTCCCCACCTGTGCTTCTCGTACTCCCGGGGTCCCCGCACACTGGAGCGGGTCCCCTCCCCACCAGCTCAAAGTCCGAGACAGGCGGGGTGGTGGCGGGGAGGCCGCTGCGGGGAGGGGCAGACCAGGGTCTGGGGTGCACAGATTTCCCTTTGGGAATAAAAGTCACGGTGGGAAGTTTGAGGAAGAGGGAGGTGAGCTCCACGCTCCTGGGTGCTCCATGGATGGGCGTCCTGTTAAGCCAGGGCCTGGGTTCGGTGAGCCTGAGGCACAGAGGCAGCGAAGGTGGGATTTGCTAGAGTTAGGAAGGTCCTTCCACCCCCTTCTCCATGCGTCTGGCCTGCCATCCTTCTGACCTAGAGAGACGCAGAGAAGGAGAGACAGAGACAGACAGACGGAGAGACAGAAACAGAGATGGAGAGACAGAGAGAGACAGACAGACAGAGATGGAGAGACAGAGAGAGACAGAGACAGAGATGGAGAGACAGAGAGACAGAGAGACAGAGATGGAGAGACAGAGAGAGACAAACAGAGAGACAGAGATAGAGATAGACAGAGGCAAACAGAGAGACAGAGATGGAGAGACAGAGACAGACAGAGAGACAGAGACACAAGATATCAGTGGTCTGGGTCTGCGTCCGTGGTTGGATCTTGGGCTGCAGGTGCCCATCGAGGACTGAGCTGTGAGGGAGACGGGGTCGGAGCTGAGCCAGCCGGGAGGGGCAGGGCACGCTGGAGTGGAAGACGGCCGGTAGATCCCCACATATGTGAGCTGTTCCATTTTCTGTCACAGAGAAGGGCAGAGACGATCTCACTCCCGTGGCTCCACCTTTGTCAGGGAACCGAGAAATGCAGCAGGAGGAGTGTGGTCTCCTTCCTTATCACGACTGACATGGAAAAATCACAAGGCAGGCAGCCTCCCTGTGGCAGAGGCCCGAGGCAGGTGCTGCTCAACCCCTGGACAGCAGCACCCATACGGGGACAGTGGAAAGAGAAAAGGAAGAGAGTCCAGGGGGTGGGCTGTGAGGATCAGGGGCTGGGGCCCCATCCCATGGGCTGGTCTCCCTCCATGGAGATGCCAGGGTACCCTCTTCACCTGCCATCCTCATCACAGGTGGTGTTGGTCATCTGTGACCTCCCTGGTATCTACCTCCCCCCACGACCCCATGCACCACCTGGTGCAGCCCTGGTGGCCGCAGGAATGGCTGCGTAGGTGAGCGTGGGCAGCAGGTACAGGAGACCCGCACACGTACAGAGGGCGTCAGGAAGGGACAGCGTCGGGGGCCGCTTGCGTAGCCTCGGTTCTTGCTGGGACCTGAACTGGAACAGGCTGTGGGGCGACCACACTTCCCAATAGGAAATTCACCCTGAGAGCATGTGGGCCAAGAGGCAGCCAGGAGACCAGGGGCCGTCTGGGGTGGGTTTGGCTGGTCCAGGGCTCTGCAGAGGCTGGGGCGGGGCTGGGCTGCTGCTGCTGTGGGCAGGGCTGGGGGATCAGGTCCCTGAGCTCCTGCAGTGACTTCTTCTTTCTGCTTTAATCTACAGCAAGGTGCACAAACTCCAGCTGTGGGTGAATGGACCCCTGCCCCTGTCCACACCTGCTGCTCTGGGCCAGCGGCCTTTTCCACCAGAGGGGACGGGGTCTTGCTCCAAGGACGGCCCTCCCAGTGCAGTTCCCAGTCCGTTGGGCCAGAGGCCTCAAGGCAGTGCTGGTTAAAGATGGCTGGTCCAGGGCCTGGCCTCGGTCAGAACATCCAGGTGGGAAGACCCTACTGCAGACCGAAGAAGACCCTACTCTCTCTACCCAGGCATGCAGGGCTCACCGGGCAGGTGGGGACCCTCCAGAAACTCCCACTGAGGCCTCAGGAAGAGCCACAGCCTCCTCCCACCCCAGATGGCATGAAACTGGCACCCAGTCTTGGTACCCCGTTCCTTGCCTCCAGTCACCCCTTCTGTCTGCCCCCTGCACACACAGCCTTGCACACATACACACTTGTGCACTCACACACCCCTGCACACACACTCCTGATCTCACACTTGTACACACACATCTGCACTCACACCTGCACACACTCTTGTACACAACCTGCACTCACACATCTGCATTCACACTCCTGACCTCACACTTGCACACACACCTGCACACACATGTGTACACTCACACTTACACATGCACACCCCTGCACTCACCCCCTCCACTCACACACACTTGCATACACACCCCTGCACACACACCCCTGCACACACACCCCTGCACTCACACTCCTGACTTCACACTTGCACAGACACATCTGCACTCACACCTGCACACACATATACACACACCAGCACTCACACACTTGCACACACCCTGAATTCACCCCATGCACTCACACTCCTGACCTCACACTTGCACACACATCTGAACACACACACGTGCACACTCACACACGTACACCCCTGCACTCTCACATACCTGCACACACACACCCCTCCACTCACACCTGCATACATACACTCCTCCACTCACACACACCCGCACACGCACACCCCTGCACTCACACACACCTGTATACACACACCCCTGCACGCACATACACTTGCACACTCACACACACTTGCACACTCACCCCTGCACACAGATCTCAGGCCAGCACCTGGCCACCAGGGAGGTTGGGAAGTAGAGGAAGGTGCCCAGAGGCAGAAATCATAGACCCAGGGCAGCAGCTGGGCCCTGGAAGGTCCACAGGGGGCGCTAGGAACCCCTAAGGCCCAACCAAACAGGCAAACTTGAGGTTGAGTGTGGCTGCTGTTGAGTGACATCCTGCATCCAGAAGGAGGAAGAGGGACGGAGACCAGAAGCTGCCTCCCTGCACTGAGCCCTGCCCGGCCCTGGCCCCTTCTGGAACCTGCATGCGGGTGCAGGGTGGGGCCTTCCCAGGGCGCAGGGGCTGTGGGTGGGGTGCGAGATGCTGTATTGGTCCCTGGCCCCTTGACTCAGGCACGGCCAGCTCAGCGTTGGAGGGTGTGCGGGAGCCCAGACTGAGTCAGCCATGGGCGGCAGCTGCTCTGTCTTCCAGCACATAGGGGATGGGCCCGAGGTCTCCTCAGGCTCACCTGAGTCCCTGTGTCTGCGGCCAGGGGTGGGGAATGAGACTTCATCTTCTAGCCTGGCCGTTCCCAAGGCTGACCTGAGAGAGCGGCCTCACCCTGGCCTGCTGATGGAAGCCTCCAGAAAGACGCTGCAAATCAGGCCAGGCCCTCCCCAGCCAGGCCTTTGGAGCCTCCCCGATGGGCTGGGGGCATTTCATGCAAACCTAACCGGACCCTTGGCAGGACCTTTGGCCGGGAGCTGACTTCACAGTGAGCTTATGAGGGGCAGGCACTCAACTAAGCTCTTTCCTTTATTACCTGACTCTGTCCTCAGAGCACCCTGCACAGACCGTGTCATCCCTGCCCCCTCTCCATCTTTGGAGAGAAAACAAGCTCAGTGGGTTGAGCTTGGGACTGCCCACATCCCATGGTGGGGGGCGGTGCATCACTCCTAGAGTTAACCCTGCAGCACCAGGCCAGAGTAGCCCCCTAGTGTCTATCTAAGAACCCTGGGGCCAAGCCAGTGGTCACCCTGAGGCCAGCGGTACTCCTCAAACCAGACCCCAGACTCCCTGGAAGCTGGAACCTACGGGGGCCGGGCAGCCTCTCCTCAGCCCCATGCAGCCCCAGGCAGGAGGAGGGAGGGCGGGGGGGTGGGGTACAGAGGCAGGTGCCACATTCGAGGGCTGGCAGGCATCTCTGCAGCTGCAGCAGGGAAGGAGGGAGTGGGGAGGGGACAGACCACAGGGGCTTTGTGGCCTGGAGATCCGCACTTAATCCAGATGGCAAAGGAGGACCCAAGGCGGGTGAGCAGGGAGCACCTGACCTCACCCCACGCTGGCCTCTGGACACGCGAGGGCAGGAGGATGGGGCAGGAGAGAGGCTCATGGCCTGGGCCGGGAGTGGCTCCAGCGTTGGAGAGAGGGAGCTGGTTGCAGTAAGCAGGAACAAGGGACAGATGCCCCATGAGGGCTCAGTGCCCAGCGCGTGCCGAGTGCCATCCCAGGTCTGGTCTGCGTCACTCCTCCACCCTCCCCACACCCAGGCAGGCCCCACCCCCTCCAACCTCCCCACNCCCCCTCCACCCTCCCCACACCCAGGCAGGCCCCACCCCCTCCACCCTCCCCACACCCAGGCAGGGCTCACCGTGAGCAGGAGGTGAACAGGGATGTGACAGTGATCCTGGCATTCGTGGCTCCAGCAGCCGGTGGACAAACACACTGGGGGCCAGGGGGCCTGGGAAGGAGGGGCTGCAGGCCTGAATGAGCCCACATCCTCCTCTGCCCTCTTCCCAGCCCCACTCAGGCCACAGGCCTCATCCCAGAATCCAGGACAGACGTGCAATGCAGTTAAACTGCCCCGACAGCCACGCCACACCCAGTCCAAACCACAGCTTCCCATCACTTTAGACGCCGGGCGGTGCCAGGGAGGCGGCGTCATTCCTGGGGCAGGGTTGCGGAACTTGGAATTTTTAGGTGGCAGGTGGGAAGGTGGGGTGGGTCTAGGCAGCACAGAGGAGGGAGCTGGTTGGGGGCACTCTCCCTTCCCCGGAGTCATGGCGCTTGAGAAAGGCCCTCTCCTGCTGCTGGCCCTCGGCCTGGGCCTGGCGGGTGCCCAGAAGGCTCTGGAAGAAGTGCCGATACAGCCAGACTTTGATGCACAGAAGGTAAGTGTCATGGGTCCAGTCCCCAGACTCAGGCTTGGAACACGGGCTGGGGATGACACGAGTGTCACATTGAGGAGGTGCAGGGGGTGGGGGCAGGTAGGCGGGGACTGGGGTTTGGGTCCTGCCTGACCCTGCAGCAGCTCTGGAGGGTGAGCTGCACCTGAGCCTGGGTCCAACCGAGGCAGGAACGGGCTCTGTCCTCCCGCACAGCCGGAACCAGCAGCCACTGATTAACCTCGGGGCGCTTCCCTCTCTCCTGGCTGTGGAAGCCGAGGCACAACAGCAGTCTCAGGAGAAGGCTGCAGGGCGGCGTCCAGTGAAGCAGAGCACCCAGACGCTGGGCCCAGGCAGGGAGCAGGGGAAGGGTTCACCCTGGGTGACACGAAGAGGCCAGCCCCGGGTGCAGGGAGGGTCCCAGTTCCTCCTCCCTGTGTGGCCCCTGGGGTCCTGGTGCTGCTGGTGGGAGTGCAGGGATGGAGGGACGCCCAGCACAGAGCCAGACCCTCCCTTCTACCCTCTCTGGCCAGGGGAACAGAGCTTGGATCAGGCAGGGGCAGGGGTGTGGGGCTGAGGGAAGTGAGGGTAGCAAGTGGGGAAGGGGATTGGACAGAGATCTGAGAGAAGGGGACGGGAGGTGACTCTTCCCAAGAAGGAAGCACGGCTTATCCTCCACCTGGACCCACAGATGGGCATTTGCCAATATAGACCGGGAAGAGGGAATGTTTGCCAATGCAGCCCCCTGGGAGGGGCACGACCTCCTGGTGACCATGCTCAGTGCCAGAGCTGGGGCCTGAGAGCTCAGAGGGTGGCCCACTGGTGCCCACAGCTGGGCACTAGCCGGCCTCTCCCGCCCCAGCCCGCACCCCTGCAGGTGGAGGGGGTGCCACACAGCCAGGCACTAGCCCTCTCCCACCCCAGCCCACACTCCTGCTGGTGGAGGGGGTGCCACACAACCGGGCACTAGCCGGCCTCTCCCGCCCCAGCCCGCACCCCTGCAGGTGGAGGGGGTGCCACACAGCCAGGCACTAGACGGCCTCTCCCGCCCCAGCCCGCACCCCTGCAGGTGGAGGGGGTGCCACACAGCCAGGCACTAGCCGGCCTCTCCCGCCCCAGCCCGCACCCCTGCAGGTGGAGGGGGTGCCACACGGCCAGGCACTAGCCCTCTCCTGCCCCGACCCGTACCCCTGCAGGTGGAGGGGTTGCCACACGACTGGGCACTAGCCGGCCTCTCCCACCCTGGCCCGCACCCCTGCAGGTGGAGGGGCGCTGGCTCACCCTGCAGCTGGCAGCCAGCCACGCAAACCTGGTCTCTCCGGCCGACCCTCTGAGGCTTGCTCTCCACTCCATCCAGACCAGGGACGGTGGGGACGTGGACTTCGTGCTGTTCTGGAAGTAAGCATGGCTCCTGCCACCCCTCTCAGGCGCTCACTCTCAGACCCAGGGACCCCCAAGGGACAGTGACAGTGTTCCGAGGCAGAGGAACACATCACACCAAGCTGAGGCCCAAGACCCCGCTCCAAGAGGGGCAAGCTCGGAAGCTGCCAGAGGCAGGCGGGCAGGAAACACCAGCCCAGCCCCGGAGGCCACGTCCAGTCCCAGCAGACATGCCCACTGGGCCACGGGCCTGTGTTCCAGCTGTGAAGGAAGCCCGGGTCTGGCGTTTTAAATGTGCCATCTCCAGTGTTTGAAAGTTGCCTAATTCCCAACAACCCCCTCCCAAGGACCACAGCCACCCGGGTCCACGCCCCTTTCGGCCCCAATGTAAGTCAGGGAATCCTAAGGACAGCTGCGCTGTCAGCAAAAGAAAATCGGCCCTGGGGACAAGCTGCGCTGAGCCCAGTGACACCGACAACAAGCCCACATTGTTCCACCTGCACCCACAGCTCCGAAGGCCGTGAGACCCACATCCTAGTAGCCACTCAGTCACAGACACACCGTGCGGGGGCCTGCAGAGTCCCAGGGGTTGGCGGGTACCCACCCCAAATGAGAAACTGAAGACCCCAGAGCAAAGGGCATGGGAGTGAGGGGGGCTCTGTCTGTGCACAGAGGCAGGACCATGGGAGTGAGGGGGGCTCTGTCTGTGCACAGAGGCAGGACCATGGGGGTGAGGGGGGCTCTGTCTGTGCACAGAGGCAGGACCATGGGGGTGAGGGGAGCTCTGTCTACACACAGACGCAGGAGGAGCATGGGGGTGAGGGGGGCTCTGTCTGTGCATAGAGCCAGAGCGAGTGGGGATAGGCAGGACAGTCAGGGTCCCAGCCCCCAAGACCTGGAGTTCAGAGCCGTGGCCAGACTGGGACCAACCCGCTCCAGGAGGTTTGGTGTCATCCCAGAAATGAGGACGACCCCACTTCCTCACTCCGACCCCATCCCCAGCACCCCCTGGGCATCGCCGCCTCCTGGTTGCATGACCCTGGTGCCTGTGCCAGGACAAGGCTGACCCAGAGCCTGGGGAGCTGATGCCCCAGGGAGGACAGGAGGGCTCTCAGTTGGTGGCAGCCCCAGTGTCCGCTGGTAGAAAGCCCTGAGAGGGTCACAACATCCTGGGGCAAGACAACAGGACAGAGTTGGAGGCTGACCAGGCCCTGGTTCCCTTCTCCTTTCCCAGGGGAGAAGGGGTGTGTAAAGAAGCAAACATCACCGTCCATCCAACCCAGTTGCAAGGCCAGTACCAAGGCTCCTGTGAGTGCCCCTGTCCGGGATCCAGGCTGGGCTCTGAGTGGGGAGGAGCGAGCAAGGGACGCTCGGACGCCCTGTCCTGGCCGCAACACTCAGGAGGGGGCTGTCGGCTTTGGGGAAAGACCAGGTGCTGGAAGGAGGTCGTGCATCCTCTTGGTCGCACTGCACTGTCCACAGGGCATGGGGGGGTCCAGGGCCTGGGGGACAGAGGAGCGAGGCATCGTGTATCACCCGGCCCCGGGGTCTCCCACAGTTGAGGGCGGCAGCATGCACGTACGCTTCGTCAGCACCGACTACAGCAACCTCATTCTTTACGTGCACTTTGAGGATGACGAGATCACCAGCCTGTGGGTGCTGCTGGGTAAGTGGCCAGTTCTCCCCAGCGCTGGCCGGTGCAGTGCCCGGGTCCCCAGATAGGAGGGAGGAGCTGCCGGACACTCCCGGGTCTGTGCGGAGACTTGCCGTCCTGTCTGGGAGGTGCCTTCTGTGCAGCGTGTTCTGAGGGCGCAGGCAGCCTCGGGCTGAGCGGCAGCTGAGCGCACCCTCAGGGAGGGTGTCCCCACGCAGGACGTGCACCGCGGGTTGGCTACGAGGCGGGCACGGCTCTGGGCGCTGCACTGGGAGCTTGAATTATCAGTGGATGGAACTGAGAAAATGCTTTCCTTGTCTTCCTCCTTATCAAGCAATGTCTCGGGGTCCTGTGGGTCTGAAAGTAAAAGCACCATGGGAGAAGGGCTCGAAGGGCACAGGGGACAGAGTCGGGGACATCAAGGGGCTGCGGTGTCCTGAAGACGAGGTGGAGATAGATGGGCCTGGGGGCATTTCAGGGCGGAGGATCAGCCGGAGCCCGAGCCCGGGATAGGGTGGGGGAGCGGGACAGCAGCAGTCGAGAGGCCCCAGGGCTGAGAAGGTCGAGGGGGTGGGAAGGGTGGCACCATGCCAGAACTTGGTACCCTCTGGGGATCTCCACTGAGGCGGGCCAGGCCTGACTCCCTCCTTCCAGGGGCACTTTACCTGCCGTGCTCAGAACAGACCTGTGTTTAGAGGAGACAAGGTTGGGGCCACTGCAATCAGAGCTGGCCGGGCCCGGGAGGTCGCAGAGGGGATGCTGCTGTGGGCCGACAAGCCCCCAGCCCATGGCAACTTAGCGATGGGGTAGCAGATGCCCAGGGCTTCTGCCTCCCCGTTGTTCTCCGCAGAGGAGGAGGGCAGAAAAGACAGAGGCTCCAGGCCTCAGTCCCTCACTGTCAGCTCCTCTGATTCCAGCCAGAAGAATGCAGGAGGACCCCAAATGGGTGGGAAGATACTTGGAGTACGTGGAGAAATTCCATCTACAGAAAGCCCCAGTCTTCAACATAGATGGTGAGCACTGCCCCCCAGCCACGTCCCGAAGCCGGACGGGAGGAAGACTCAAGGGTCTGGGGCCTGGTCTTCCCAGCCAGCACCACAGAGGGTATAGCCCATCCCCACTCCCCTTACGGCCAGGCCTGTGTGGGCTGCTTCAGGGGCTGCCGGATTTCACCAGCCCCACGTGACACAATGATATGGGCCCGATGCCGTCTCCACTCTACAGATGTGGCTCAGAGATGTTCAGTAACAAGGCCAAGTTGCACAGCCAGGAGGAGGAGCTGGAAGGGATCCAGATCTCCTGCCTCCTGAGCCAAGTGCCCAGCCAGCCTCTCCCCTCTGCTGCCTCCCAACGCATCATTCAGTCAATCAACAAACACACGGGCCAGGCCTGTTCTGGGAGTTTGGGATTCACTTAGAACAAGACAGACACATCATCCAGCCCTCGTGCAGGTTACATGGTAGCAAGCATTGTAATTACCTGATTTGTTAGAGGCAAGGCCTACAGGGGTGGGAGTGGGGGCTAGAGCAGGGTTTGGGGAGCCTGACCATGCTGTGTGAGTACAGGCAGCCAGGGTGGGTGGTCCTGAGATGGGATGAGGTGAGGAAGGCTCCCTGGAAGAGGAGTCATGCAGATGGAACAGGAGTGGAGCGGAGGAGGGCAGGGATGAGATCCAAGGCTGAGTAGGGCAGTGGTGGGGCCTTGTGGGCCCCCAAGGGAACTGGGTTTCCACAGAGCACAGGGCCCTGGCAGGACACAGCCAACATGGGGAGGCAGAAGGCCAGGTGATGCCACTGAGGGACAGCTGTTTTGTGCTATGTGATTGATTGATGATTGATTGATTGATTGATTTCAAAATGAATGAGTGAAGTCCTCAGAATCACCAACTTTTTCTTTTCTGCTCCACAGGCCCTTGTCCCCCACCCCGAGCCTAGGTCCGGCGGCTCCGGAGTCTTCCTACCTGGGCCTCTTACCCCTCTGTTGCCCTCAGCCCCCCCTTCCACCTCCTTCACCTTGGTTTGTGGCCTAGACTCTGCCCCAGCTCCCTGCTGGAAGTCCTTTTGCATCTCAGGGACCCAAGGAAGCTCCCCAGCCTGGGGCCCAACACTGCCTGTCTCCTGGTCCCCTCCCCTGCTGGGAAGGCCTCTTCCTTCTGTGGGTCTCCAGGTCCTACCAACCACCTGCCACAGCCAAGGGCCAACAGCATGCCCCAGCCTGGTCTGTGGGCTTGGAGCACACCCAGGGTGGTGAGGAGGGGGCACATGGCCCCCTGAGCTCCTGCCCACAGCGCCAGATGCCTCCAAAACATATACAATGAGTGGAACACTGTAGCCCCAGGTGCCTCCAATGCGCCCCCCGAGAGCTGCTGCGGTGGCCCCCAAGTGTCCTTCAGGAATTTGACCCCACAGAGGCTGTTCTCAGACTCCAGCTCCTCTCCACTCTGACCCGCCTCACCTGGGTCTGCTGGGGACCCTCTAGAGAGGCGGCGTCCATGCTCCGTGAGCAAACACATATGTCCCTACCGAGGTCCGAGAACCCTGAGTTGAGCCCAGCTCCAGACCCTGCTCCCCGTAGGAGTCCAGCAGGGCCGCCAGGTAAACAAGGACGGCTCTACCTGTGTGGCAGGTGAGACCGGCCAACGCCCACTCCTCCGAGCCCAGGATTCTGAAGGGCAACACCTGTTTCTACTCCCGGCGAGCCAGGGCCGCCCATCAGCAGGGCAGGCTCTGAGGAAATTGGGTCAAGGACTTGATACCTGTTGTCTGGAACTCCCAAGACAGGTATGGCCAGAGGCTGCCCCGAAAACGCCTCCAGTGAGGCCTTCTCCCCCTTCTCCCCCTTCTCCCCCTTCTCCCCCTTCTCCCCCACGTGGGATAAACACAACGGAATGAAACCCAGAGCTGGTGGTGAAGCTGATGATGAAGCCCCACGGTTCTCCTGAAAATCAACAAGCCCGGCTGGAAAAACACAAGGAAAAATGACACTCACAAAGCACACGTGTAACAAGACGTTTATGGAATTTGTAAGATCATAAAAAATAGCTTTTTCTGGGACCCTAAAATGACCGGGATAAATAGCGACGCGAGAGTGCTGCGTCTCCCTCAGCATCGTTGAGTTGATAACCTCAGGTTCACCCACACACTTCAGCAATTCCATTATTCTTCCAGTGGGATTTTTCCCCAAACTGCAGATCTGTATCTAAAATTTACATGAAGGAATAAAAGTTTGGAAACATTTTTAAAAGAAGCATCATGCAGATGGCTGTACCATTCTATCCTAATATCAAACAGCAGTGATGAGAAGCGTGTGACATTAGCTCAGGGCAAAAGAACAGCAAGAAACTGGGTATCAAGTCAAGGAATGAACCCGAATGTATACAACAACTTCAGAGACGGTACAAATGTCCTGTCCTAAAAAAGCATTATTTATTCAATAAATAGTGTTGAGGGAAATGGGCAAGACAGATCGGGGGAAATAAGATTGGCTATCTCACCTACATATTATCTTAAAATTCGTTCCTGATCAATTCTGAATAAAAGGAAGGAAATCTTGAAACTTCTTTCTATAACTTGTGGATGGGATGCCTACACGGACAGTATCAACACCAGAGGAAAGGTTGAGAGCTTTAAACTTGGCATATCAAAGACATCATCAACACTATCAAAATGGAAAGGACAATCTGAAATTAACATTTGCAGCAAAAGTGACAATCACATATGTAAATACATATGTAAATCAGAACTCCTTGAAGGGCCAGGCGTGGTGGCTCATGCCTGTAATCCCATCACTGTGGAAGGCTGGGGGCCAAACGATGGCTTGAGCCCAGGAGTTTGAGACCAGCCTGGGCAATATAGCAAGACCCTGTCTCTAAAAAAAAAAAAAAAAAAAAAAACTTAAAAAAAAGCAGTCCCAAATTAAAAAAATAACAAGAAAAAAAATAGCTGTGCATTGTGATATACATCTGTAGTTGCAGCTACTTGGAAGGCTAAGGCTGGCAGATCCCTCGAGCTCAGGAGTTTGAGGCTGCAGTAAGCCATGATATCACACCACTGCACTCCAGCTTGGGCAACAGAGTGAGATCCTGTCTCTGAAAGTAAAAAGAAAAAAAGCACTGAGCAAAAGATAAGAAAGGCTATTTGCATAGATCAAAAGGCTGATTCAAAGGTTTGACTTCGGCCAGGTGCAGTGGCTCATGCCTGTAATCCCAGCACTTTGGGAGGCCGAGGCGAGCAGATCACGAGGTCAGGAGATCGAGACCATCCTCGTTAACACGGTGAAATCCTGTCTCTACTAAAAATACAAAAATTAGCTGGGGGTGGTGGTGCACACCTGTAGTCCCAGCTACTCAGGAGGCTGAGGCAGGAGAATGGTGTGAACCCGGGAGGCAGAGCTTGCAGTGAGCCCAGTCTGGACTCCAGTCTGGGTGATAGAGCAAGACTCCGTCTCGAAAAAAAAAAAAAGGTTTGACTTCATAAGTAATCAAATAAAAAAGAGAGGCCATTTATTATTGCTCATCAAATTGGCAAAATTGAACTACTTCTAGAAATCAGTTTAGCACCCACTGCGAGGGAGGCACACGCAGGTTGGTGGGGACAGACGCTGGCTTTTCTGAGTGACCCGGTTTCTAAGCCTCCTAAGCAGGCTTGCCCTGGCACCTGGAAATTCTAAACATTCGCAAGCTTACCTGTTGTTCTGCCATGCAAATCAAGAAGTTTACAATGCTTTAATACTGACTCCATAATTTTTAAAACTAAAACTTCAGAAGCCTTCTCAGTAAGTCTTCTAGCCTCATCCATAAATTGGCAGGAAAAATAAAAGAAGTTTTGTTTAGTTCAGTACACCCCACCCTTTCCAGATCTGGCCCAAGTAATTACTAAAACTGTATATATAGGGTTTGTGGCTAATGTAATATCTATTTTCACCCTTTTGAAACCTTCATAGTTTTTTTTTTTTAATATGAGAGCTACTGTGTGAGATTCAAGAATAAGTTGCCGAAAAGATCACCTTCTCTTAGTCAAAGGAGACAGCAGCAAAAAAGAGGGAGGGTGAGCTAAGCCTTGACAGACAGATTCTTTAAGATGGTCCCCGTCATGAACAGGGTATGAGGGGGAGGCCGGGTGACATAACGAAGGGGACCCTGAGGTGGTAGCCCCAGGTCTAATTCTGAACCCAGGGAAGCTTTCCTCAGCCTCCGTCTTCCATCCCAGGAAATGGTGGTCAGCGCTCCTTGCAATCTGGTGTTTGAACTGCCATTATTTTTGGGACACCTACTGGATTAGTTTGCTCAGGCCACTAAGTTAGTGTCCACACATACATGTACATAAGCTAGTCTCCCAAACAAGGGAACATGTGTGACATCCATTTGCCGAAGAGAATTGGGTTCCAGTCCTCGAGGATTAACTCCTCCTGTAAAAGATGAGGAATGCGCCATTTGGCAAGTTGGGCATCGCTGGATAGTAGCTTTAGCTTCTTTCCAGGTAACGCCGTATCTGCGTTTGAGACCAGAGGCATTAACACGGCTCAAATTGTGAAAGTGTTGAGCATTAGATATTGCAGTAGCATCTAGGCGATCAGCCATTTGATTCCCTTCAGTCAAAGGTCCTGGAAGAGGTGTATGAGCCCTAGTGAGTGATGTAAAAAGGGTGCATTCTACTCCTAACTGCTGTTTGCAATTGGGTAGATAAACTCATCAGTTGTTCATTTGTATGAAATTGTAACTGAGCATTTTCAGTTAGCTGGGTGGAGTGAACCACATATGAAGAATCAGAAATCACATTAATAGGCATCTCAAAAGCAGTCAATACCTCAATTACAGCTACAAGCTCTGCTTTTTGAGCTGAAGTACAGGATGTTTGAAAAACTTTACCTTTTGAGCCGGAATAAGAAGCTTTACCATTACTAGACCCATCTGTAAAAACATTCTCAGCACCTTCAATTAGTTTAAATTTAGTTATTTTAGGGAGAATTCAATTAGTTAACTTCAAAAACTGAAACAGTTTTGTTTTAGGAAAATGATTATCGAGAATACCCACAAAGTCAGCTAAATGGGTTTGCCAAGTAAGACTATTTATAAAAGCTTGCTGCATTTGTGCCTTCGTGAGAGGGACAATAATTTTTCCAGGATCATATCCACGTAATTTAACAATCCGAGTTCTCCCATTTCCCATCATGGTAGCGATTTGATCCAAACAAGGAGTTAGAGTCCGTGAATTAGTATGTGGAAGAAAAAGCCATCGTACTAAGTCCTGTTCTTGGACAATAACACCAGCAGGTGAATGCTGAGTTGAAAAAATTAGTGAATCTAGAATTTTCTCTGGATCTATTCTATTTATCTGAGCTTTATGGACTTGCTTCTCAATCAGTTGGACCTCAGCCTCCTTTGTTAATTGCCGAGGGCTAGTGAGACTAGGATTTCCTCTAAGGATAAAAAAAAGATTACTCATGGCATAGGTAAGAATGCCTAGAGCAGGTCGTATCCAATTATGTCCCCTAGTAATTTTTAAAAGTCATTTAATGTTTTTAATTTATCCCTACGTATGGTTACTTTCTGTGGCACAATGGTAGTGTCATTTACTAAGGTCCCCAAGTAGGAGTAAAGAGTAGTAATCTGAATTTTGTCAGGAGCTATAATTAAACCAGCACGAGAAATTGAATTTTGTGAGTGATCACAACTTGGCTAATATTTCTCAAGTGAGGGCAGCACAAAGTATATCATCCTTATAGTGAATAATGTAATTGCTTGCCCCACATACGTCTGGCAAATTGTTGGGCTGTTTGACATGCCCTGTGGCAACACTTTCCAGTGACAATGCTTAGCAGGCTGCAGGTTGTTTACCACAGGAATTGTAAATGCAAACCGTTCACTGTCTTACTCAGCTAAAGCGATAATAAAGAAATAGTCTTTTAAATCTATGACTATTAAAAGCCAATTTTTTGGAATTATAGCAGGAGAAGGCAATCCTGGCTGTGATGCTCCCATAGGTTGTATAACTGAATTGATGTCTCTTAAGTCAGTTAACATTCTCCATTTACCTGATTTTTTCTTAATTATGAAAACTGGAGAATTCCAAGGAGAAAATGTTGGAGCTATGTGCCCATTTTCTAATTGTTCAGCAACTAATTTCTCTAAAGCCTCTAGTTTTTCTTTACTTAGCGGCCATTGCTGTGTCCAAATTGGCTTATCTGTTAGCCATTTTAAAGGTATAGGTTCTGGAGGCTTAACAATGGCCACCATCAAAGATGATATCCTAATCTTTGGCGGGAACTTTTTCCACTTGAAGTGGTTCTTTCAAACCTTGCAAATGTTTTTCTAGTCCCATACCAGGGACATACCCCATTTCATGCATTGTATGTTGACTTTGAGGGTTATATGTTTGTTCTGGAATTAGAACTTGTGCTCCCCACTGTTGTAATTAATCCCTTCTCCCTAAATTTATAGGTACAGAAGTTATAATTGGTTGAATAGTCCCAGGTTGTCCGTCGGGCCCCTCGCAATGCAAAATATAACTACTTTGCTATACTTCAGGGGCTTTACCAACTCCAACTATGTTAAATTGAGTGGGTTGAACTGGCTACATGGACGGCCAGTGCTGTAGAGAAATGATTGAAATGTCCACTCCTATATCTACCAAACCTTTAAATTTCTTTCCCTGAATAGTTATTTCACAGGTAGGACGTTTATCAGTAATTTGATTTACCCAATAAGCTCCTTCGCCTTGTTTATTTGTGCTTCCAAATCCTCCTGTTTGTTTAATTTCACTTTTTCCCATTCCCACATACGGCACAATCAGGAGCTGTGCTATGCGCTCTCCTGGCTCTGCTTTCCAGGGAACAGAAGTAGGTACAACAACTTGAATTTCCCCATTGTAAGCTGAATCAATGACTCCTGTATGCATTTGTACGCCTTTTAAACGTAAACGAGGTCTTCCTAAAAGTAATCTTATTGTCCCTGCTGGCAAGGGTCCACAGACTCCTGTTAGGACCTTTTGCAGGGGTTCCCCAGGCAGAAGGCTCACAGCTTTCGTGCAGCATAAATCTACTGTGGCACTACCTGTTGTGGCAGGGGACAGACATTGTACAGGGGTAAGGGAACAGCCTGAGCTGGAAATGCCCCGGTTTAGAACAGGGCCCGGGATGGGACCCTCATGGCATTTCCCGAAATCGGGTTCCCTTCTTTATCAAACTTAGAGTGACACTGACTAGCCCAGTATTTTCCTTTTTTACATTTTGGACATATTTCAGGCTCAACAGTTTTCTTTTTTCCCCTATCTGGCAGGCTGGCTTGCTGAATTTTTCTACATTCTTTTTTAGTATGACCATGCTTCCCACAGTTAAAAGAAGCTCCAGGAAATGGAGTATTTCCTTTATCCACTCTCAGTCCTGCCATTGCCTGTGCCAACAAAGTAGCTTTATGCAGATTACCTCCAATACCATCACAGGCCTTGACATAATCAACTAAATGTGCTTTCCCTCTGAGAGGTCGCAGAGCAGCCTGGCAATCAGGATTAGCATTGTCAAAAGCTAATAACTGCAACACTATATCCTCTGAGCAGCCGAATCTGCAATCATCTTTTTAAGAGACTCCTGTAACCAAGCTATAAAATCCACATATGGTTCCCTTGGTCCCTGTTTTATAGCACTAAAGGAAGGGTGCCTTTTTTCCACACTCTGTTTGTTCCCCACCTGAAGTGATTTTTTCCCAAGCTCTAATGCACACTCCTCTAAGCTGTTCTATGGCCTCATCCTGCGTGACCACTTGTGCATCTAAACCAGCCCAGCCACCAACCCCCAAAAGTTGGTCTGCAGTTATATTAATTTGAGGTTGAGCCTGGGCATTGCAAGCAGCCTGAATGGAAGCTTCATCTGCCCACCAAGTTTTAAATTGTAAGAACTGAACAGGAGTTAGACAAGCTCGAGTAAGAGTGTCCCAGTCAGCAGGAATCATCTGACTGGAAACTAACATTCTTTAACAGTCCCATTACAAAAGGAGAACCTGGCCCATACTGATTTATTGCTTCTTTTAATTCTTTGAGTAATTTAAAAGGAAAAGGCTCAAATGTAGCTGTAATATTTCCCTGTTGATCTGGGGGGTGTATTCTAACAGGGAACTGCCAAGTCTCTAAATCACCCTCTCGTGTAGCTTGCTGAATTCCTACCTGAATAGAACTACGAGTCGTCACTTGAGGCGCTGCTCCAAGTCACTGGGGCAACTATTTTTGCCCAGTGTCCTCTGGAAAAGAAAGATCTAGAGGGTCATTTTCTTCAAAATAATAATGAGGGGGTGCAGAAGGGTAGGGATGAACCTCTCCTTCCTTTGCCACTTTAGCTTCAGCTGGCAAATAAACATGCTCTGTAATCTCTTCTGTTACTTCACTATACTCTTGTTCCTCCTCGTCATCAGTGTGAAAAAGTTCCAAGGTGAAAAGAACCAGACCCCATATCTGTCCCATTGTTACCCTGACGCTTCCGAGCTCCCCTTCTTACTCACCACGGGGGTTGCTTTAAGAGTACTCGGGTGTCCTCCAGCTAGTTTTCCATTCCAACTGTCCCTCCAGCAACACTTTGACATGGATTCGAGCCCCCACGATGGACGCCGCTTGCCGAGACCAGCTCAGTTGGGGAGACCCTAACCCAGCAGCGCTAGAGGAGTTAAAGACACACACACAGAAAAATAGAGGTGTGAAGTGGGAAATCAGGGGTCTCACAGCCTTCAGAGCTGAGAGCCCCGAGCAGAGATTTACCCACATATTTATTAACAGCAAACTAGTCATCAGCATGGTTTCTATAGATATTAAATTAACTAAAATATCCCTTATGGGAAACGAAGGGATGGGCCGAATTAAAGGAATAGGTTGGGCTAGTTAACTAACAGCAGGAACACACCCTTAAAACACAGATCGCTCATGCTATTGTTTGTGGCTTAAGAATGCCTTTAAGTGGTTTTCCTCCCTGGGTGGGCCAGGTGTTCCTGGCCCTCATTCCTGTGAACCCACAACCTTCCAGCTTGGGCATTAGGGCCATTATGAACATGTCACAGTGCTGCAGAGATTTTATGGCCAGTGTTGGGGCCAGTTTATGGCCAGATTTTGGGGGGCTTGCTCCCAACACTCCCTGTGTCCTCATGGTCATCCCTCTATATGTCTGTGTCTTAATCTCTTAATAAGGACCTGTGAGATTAGGGCCCACCTCAGTGACCTCATTTTACCTTAATGACCTCTTTAACAGCCCTATCTCCAGCAGACACAGTCACATTCTGAGGTACGGAGTTAGGACTTCAGCATAGTAACGGGGTGGGCCATGACACTTACTAAAGCTGTTCATAGCTGCCACTGCCCACAGACTCAGGAACATTCTCCCTCTGTGACACACAAAGCGTCTCGTGGAGGTGTTGGCTCCCTGACCACCACAGAGCTCAGGTGACCATCTTCCTTGTCACTTTTAGCACCCTGAACATGTACTCTTAGCACACAGCCTTAACCGCTGCCAGACTGTGGGCTACCAGGGACACAGGTGTTCCAAACTGTCTTCTATTCCTGTCTGCATCTGGCAAAGCACCTTTACCACTGAGCTCAGTAAGTAACTTAAAAAAAAAAAATACCTACAGATTGTTTTTTTGTTTGTTTTGTTTGTTTGTTTGTTTGTTTTGAGATGGAGTTTCACCCTTGCTGCCCAGGCTGGAGTGCAATGGCGGAATCTCACCTCCACCTCCCAGGTTCAAGCGATTCTCCTGTCTCAGCCTCCTGAGTAGCTGGGATTACAGGCACATGCCACCACACCCAGCTAATTTTCTGTATTTTTAGTAGAAATGGGGTTTCACCATGTTAGCCAGGCTGGCTGGTCTCGAACTCCTGACCTCAGGTGATCCACCTGCCTTGGCCTCCCAAAGGGCTGGAATTACAGGCATGAGCTACCGCAACCGGCCAATACCTACAGCTTTTTAACGAAAGGAACTGAATATCTCACTTTGAAACCATAATAGTAAGACGTGGCTTTGGCCGGATTCCTCTAGCTCACCTGTGTCAAATCACACACTGGACAGACTGAGACAATACGTGAGGTTGACCACAAGCCACACGTATCCCAGCGTGGAAAAACACAGTGAAGACTTAATGAGTGGCCTGGCATTTTTTTTTTCCTTTGCATGAGCTACTTTTCCATTTTATGAATGTCTTTTCTCAACTACAGTCTTTCTCCATTTAAAAAAATTCATTCTATGTCAAATGCATTTTCACATTATCTACAATACATAGATAGTAACATTACTGTGTATTCATGTTAAGTAATTATCCTTTTATTCTTTATCCTATATTAGCCAAATAAGATGGCTCAAAATGGCAAGAAGAAACATTTATTTGGGAAGGATGTACATTTGTATGTCTCTAAAAAATGGAGGGTTTTAAGACTTCCCTCATTTATAAGAAATTGCCGTGATTCGTTTATTCGACATAAACCTAATGGCGTAATTCATAATTTCCTGTGGGAATCATGTGCAACCTTGACGTATTGGATCTGCGGAGGAGGAGAAAATGCAAGATCCCAGCTGTATTCTGGTGATAACAGCTTGGTGGGTTTATTGAGGTAAAAATACTTGTTCAGGTGCTTTTCATAGGTGCTATTGAGTCCATTTTTGATGTCATGAATAACTCCATTCAGATATTCTTCGATGAAGTCTAAAATATTATGGGGCGTGCCACCAACCATCAAGCTGCCATAATAGAAATCCCCCTGTCCAAACGGGATGCTAGCTGCTGAGGTCGGCCTCCTCTCATAAGGGAAGTTCTTGGTGTTTCTGAAATACCACCAGGCATGGAGCTGGGCCACCAACGGGCCCAGCGTCTCCACCCCGAACTCATTCTGGAAGACCTGGTTGACCGCCATACTGAAGAGGAAGTCCACCTCATCCTGGATGTGACTGGTGATATGTTCACCCAGGCTCTTCATGTACACCAGGGAGCCGTCGAGCCACCACCTCTCAGCGTCCACTTCAAATGCTTTGAACGTTCGAAGAGGACCGGGCTCTATGTCAGGCAGCTGGAGGAAGGCGTCCACCATGATGTAGAAGATCACTCGGTAGCCTGTCATGAAGTGCTTATTCGCGGAGTGTAGGAACAGCCTCAGGTACTCCTCTGCAAACCTAGGTAACACACACCAGAGAAGAGACTTACTTTTCTTTTTTTTTTGAGATGGAGTCTTGCTCTGATGCCCAGGCTGGAGTGCAGTGGTGTGATCTCAACTCACTGCAACCTCCGCCTCCCAGGTTCAAGCAATTCTCCTGCCTCAGCCTCCCAAGTAGCTGGGATTACAGGCACCTGCCACCACGCCCGGCTAATTTTTTGTGTGTGTGTGTTTTTAGTAGAAATGGGGTTTCACCATGTTGGCCAGGCTGGTCTCAAATTCCTGACCTCAGGTGATCCGCCCACCTCGGTCTCCCAAAGTGCTGGGATTACAGGCATGAGCCACCGTGCCTGGCCAACACTTACTTTTCTAAACATGATCAGGAGAAGAGGCGGCTGAATGTGCTAACATGGGTGTCCTCTGATGCTAAGGAACTCGGGATGTATAAGCGTGGAAGAGCCGGGCCCACAGCTTCAGCTGAGTCGGTGAGTGGGAAGGAATGTCCTCACTCGGAGGCCTGAGAAAACCCACCATGTTTTAGAATGGCTGTTGTGAAGAAAGGGAGCAGGAGCTAAATGGATATGAGTCAAAAGGTTCCCACTGGTGTTAAGGACTCGGCCATCGACAGAGAAACCCAGCACACCTTTTGTACAGGCCAGCCAGAAATTGAAGGAAATCATATCTACAGTAGTCCATTTCCAAGACAAAGGGCCTTAAATCGGCTTAGGTCAGCAAACTACAAGAGAAACAGGATATACTAGGCCCCAGCTTATATAGCCAATGCCTGCTTGTTGGCCTCCCGCCTTAGTTGCCCTCACCCAAAGCAAAAAAGTTTAGTCAAAAAAGTTTAAAAATATAAAACTTTACTAGTCTGCAAAATAGCTCGCTTTGTCTGTTCTTATCAGCCTGCTCAGCTACTTAGGTCCTAAGTCAGATACTTGAAGAGCCCCTGAGCTGACCACGACTGCAATGCATTGTGGGCTGCAACAAAATGCAGCAAAACCACCCTAAAGAAAACACCTAAAGCCCCTGCTCAACAACCAATAGGTGACCTCTTGGAAGATTGTGACCCCGCCCCCCTCCCACAGTACTCAGCCTATGAGCAACTGGGGGAGGGGCCTGCGCACTAGGTGATAAATGGCTTGTTGAAGCTGTGCTGGGTGTGCCTGCCCATCAGACACCCGATCGTGCAAGACCGTCATTAAAAGTCTCACTTTCACTGTTCTCCAGGTCTCTGAGTCCATTCTTTGGTTTTGGAAGGGTGAGTTCGTTTCTCACAGAAATCATGGCTATTGTTATCATTAATTATGCTTGATTATGGTTGGCTCTTTGGAGGGCAAAGACCCGTGAATGCTGATCCACATTTTCCCAAAATAAAAAAGGGCAAAGGTGAGTGGCACCTACCTGCCAGTAGCAAAGACAGCCAGGCCCACGGTGATATTCCGCCTTCTGTAATGTTTTTCCAGGACCTGCCTGTCGAAAGTCCCTTCCCATACAATGGGAGCAAGCCAGTCTGTTTTCGTTATAACATCAGGGCGTTTTCTGTGGAACAAGAACCAAATTAAAACAGGGCTTGCTTTACTGAGGCGCCGGCAGCAGGTGCCGAGCAGTAATGACTAATGCTTAGAAAGTACTGGCCGGGCGCGGTGGCTCAAGCCTGTAATCCCAGCACTTTGGGAGGCCGAGGCGGGCAGATCACAAGGTCAGGAGATCGAGACCATCCTGGCTAACACGGTGAAACCCCGTCTCTACTAAAAAATACAAAAAAAACTAGCCGGGCGAGGTGGCCGGCGCCTGTAGTCCCAGCTACTCGGGAGGCTGAGGCAGGAGAATGGTGTAAACCCGGGAGGCGGAGCTTGCAGTGAGCTGAGATCCGGCCACTGCACTCCAGCCTGGGCGACAGAGTCAGACTCCGTCTCAAAAAAAAAAAAAAAAAAAAAGCACCAGCTGCACATCTGGCTCTGTGTTTGAGTGCATTATCCCACTGGATTTATCTTTGCAATGCCCTATGCAGTGAGTGCCACCACCCCTGGTCTCCACATGGGGAACCAGAGGCACACACGATTGAGTAAGTTGCCTGACACCGCACAGTTAACACATGGGGGTTGGGATGCCACACCTAGCCCACCTGGCTCCTGGGTTTGTGTGTTCCTTCCCCAACCACCTGCCTTTGAGCCCAGGAGCTGCCTTGTCTGAGCTCTGACTGCAGCTCAAAATTAGGCAGCCCAGAGTTAGAACACTCTCCGATCATTTACCGAAGCCAAGATGGGAGGCAGGAGATCACCTCCCTTATGCAATGCCTTTATTTTTCCCTCCTTGTCTGCTTTCTTTTTCTCTCTCCCCTTTTCCTACAAGTTTCTGGGGATGCCCTTTTTTTTTTTTTTCAGCTTCTCCCTCATGCTTTAGGCCCATCAGTGCAATGCAGCAGAAATGAGAGATGAGTCCAAAAAGGGAGAGAGCCATCCGATTTGCCTTCAATACAACAAGACCACAGCAGGATTTAAGACAGGCTATTAAACATCTGAAAATCAATGAATGTAAACCACCATATTGAAAGATAGAGAAGATCAATCCCATGCTCAACTTGGAAAAAACACCCTACGAAGTTCAATGTCGATTCATGATAAAAGCTCCCAGAAAAAAAAGTAATAGAGGGGAATGCCCTCAACTTGATAAAGAACATCTACAAATATCCTCTAGCTCACACACTTCATAGTGAAAGACTGAATGCTTTCTCCCTACAATGAGGAACATGGCAGCTCCAACATAGTAATGACAGTTCTAGCCACTGCAATAAGGCAAGAAAATGAAATAAATGCCATCAGATTGGAAAGGAAAAAAATAACACTGTCCCTATTTGCAGATTACATAATTGTCTACATAGAAAATCCTAAGGAATCTAAAAACAACCAAAATCTCCTAGAACTAACAAGTGAACTCAGCAAAGCTTCAGGATACAAGGTCAACACATTAAAAAAGTAATCTCCTTACTATGAACAATGAACATGCAGAAAGTAATATTTAAAACACAATGCTATTTACAATTTCTCCAAAGAAAATGAAATACTTTAATATATCACTACCGAAAAGGAGTCACTCCCCATTCCCTTCTCCCTACAATCCCTGCAACAACTCATCTGCTTTCTGTCTCTGTAGATTTGCCTGTTCTGGAAATATGGCTGAATAATATTCCATTGGATGGCTAGACCACATTTTGTTTATCTGTTCATTAGTTGAAGAACATTTGAGTTATTAACACTTTTGGCTACTATGAATAATACTGCTATTAAAATTCATACATGAGTTTTTTGTGTGAAGATATGCCTTTAATTCTCTTGCGTATATATCTAGAGGTAGAACTGCTGGGTCATATGATAATTCTATGGTTAACTTTTTGAGGAACTGACAAACTGTCTCCCATAAAGGCTGCACCATTTTACATTCCCACCAAAAGTAGATGAAATTTCAAATTTCTCCACATCCTCGCCAACACTTTTTTGTTATCTTTTTTATTCCAGCCATCCTACTTTACACATCTTTTTTTTTTTTTTGAGACAGAGTCTCGCTCTGTTACCCAGGCTGGAGTGCAGTGGCCGGATCTCAGCTCACTGCAAGCTCCGCCTCCTGGGATTACGCCATTCTCCTGCCTCAGCCTCCCGAGTAGCTGGGACTACAGGCGCCGCCACCTCGCCCGGCTAGTTTTTTGTATTTCTTAATAGAGATGGGGTTTCACCGTGTTAGCCAGGATGGTCTCGATCTCCTGACCTCGTGATCCGCCCGTCTCGGCCTCCCAAAGTGCTGGGATTACAGGCTTGAGCCACTGCGCCCGGCCAACTTTACACATCTTTATACATCATAGAGTGTGAAGTGCTATCTCAGTGTGACCTTAATTTGCATTTCCCTAATAGCTAATACTGTTGAGCATCTTTTCATGTGCTTATTGGCCATTAGTATACCTTCTTTGGAGAAACGGCTATTCAGATCCTTTGCCCATTTTAAATCACTATTTGTTATTTTGTTGTTTAATTATAAGAGTTATTTATATATTCTGGATATTAGGCCCTTATCAGATGTGAATTGCAAATGTTTTTCCTATTCTGTGGGTTGTCTTTTCATTTTCTTGATAATGTCGTTTGATTCGTGGAAGTTTTAGTTTTGATGAAGTCCACTTTACCTATTTTTTATTGTTGTTGTACTTTTGATTCATCAGGTTGAGGAAGTTCCCTTCCATTTCTAGTTTGTTGGGTGCTTATTATTTTAAGTGTTGAATTTTGTCAAATGCTTTTTCTGCATCGATTGAGATGATCCTGTGGGTTTTATATTCTGTATTCTATTAATACAGTGTATTACATTAATTGATTTTCATACATTGAACCAACCTTGAATTCCTGGAATAAATCTCACTATGTAGTTTATGGTGTATAATCCTTTTTTACATGTTGCTGAATTCAGTTTTCTATAATAGTATTTTGCTGAAAAGTTTTGCATTTATATTCATATGGGATATTGGTCTGTAGTTTTCTTGTGATACCTTTGTCTGGTTTTGGTATCAGGGTAATACTGGTCTAGAATGAGTTGGAAAATACTCCTTTCTCTTTTAATATTTTGAAGAGCTTGTGAAAGATTGGTATTAATTCTTCTTTAGCATTTGACATAGTTTACCAATGACATTTTGTATTTCTGGGCTTTTCTTTGTAGAAAGATTTTTATTACTAATTCAAAGTATTTACTTATTATAGTTCATTCAAATTTTCCCTTTCTTCTTTAGTCTTTCTAGGAATTTCTTCATTTCACATAGGTTATTTAATTTGTTGGCATACAATTAATCACAGTATTCCCTCATAATCCTTATTATTTCTGGAAGTTGGTGGTCATGTCCCCTCTTTCACTCCTGATTCTAGTAATTTCAGTTCTCCCTTTTTATCTAGGTCAATCAAGTTATACTTTTGGCAAATTTGTTTATCTTTTCAAAAAACCAATTTTGGTTTTGTTAACTTTCTCTATTATTATTCTATTTTCTATTTAATTGATTTGCTCCTCTTTTTTTCCTGTCCTTGCTTTAGTTTTATTTGGTTCTTCTTTTCTGATTTTCTTAATGTATACATTTTCCTTAACGTATAAAGCCTAAGACCAGCCTGGTCAAAATAGCAAGACCTCATCTCTACAAAAAAATTTTAAAATTAGCAGGTTATTGACTTGGGATCTTTCATTTTAATGTAGGCATTTATAGCTATAAATTTCTCAGTAAGCACTGCTTTTGCTGCACCCCATAAGTTTGGCATGTAGTGTTTTTATTTTCAATCACATTAAAATATTTTTTAATTTCTCTTGTGGTTCCTTTTTGAGTATTTAGGAGTGAATTGTTAAATGTCCACACATCTGTAAATTACCCAAATTACTTTCTGTTACTGATTTCTAATTTTAGAATTTAGAAAAAATGATCAAAGAACATATTTTGGGCTGGGCACGGTGGCTCATGCCTATAATCCCAGCACTTCAGGAGGCCGAGGCGGGCGGATCACGAGATCGGGAGATCAAGACCATCCTGGCCAACACCGTGAAACCGCGTCTCTACTAAATACATAAAAAATTAGCCAGGCATGGTGGTGGGCGCCTGTAGTCCCAGCTACTTGGGAGGCTGAGGCAAGAGAATGGTGTGAACCTGGGAGGCAGAGCTTGCAGTGAACTGAAATCGTGCCACTGCACTCCAGCCTGGACAACAGAGCTAGACTCCATCTCAAAAAAACAAAAACAAAAACAAAAGAAAAACAAAAACAAAACAACAAACAAACAAAAAACCTACACGAAAGATGAAATATGAATGAATGGTAAACATATAAAAAGATACTCGGGACGCTGAGGCAGGTGGATCACCTGTGGTCAGGAGTTCAAGACCAGCCTGGCCAACATGGTGAAACCCTGTCTCTACTAAAAATACAAAAATTAGCCAGGTGCGGTGGCAGGTACCTGTAATCCCAGCTACTCAGGAGGCTGAGGCAGGAGAATCACTTGAACCCTGGAGGCAGAGGTTGCAGTGAACCAAGATCACGCCATTGCACTCCAGCCTGGGCAACAAGAGCAAAATTCTGTCTCTAAAAAAAAAAAAAAAAAAACTCAAACAATACAATTACAGAAATGCAAATTGAATTGAGGTCTTAACTAGCAGCTTTACCAAACATAAAAAAGCTTGTAATACTTTATGCACTGTATACAAGAAGATAAAATGGTACCATTATTAAAAGTAAATTTAGCCATTTTAAATTTACATCCAAAATTTTAAATGTCTGCATTCTTTGGCCTAATAACTTCATTTTAGAAATGGATCTCACATAGGAAGTCATACATCTGTGTAAAAAAAAAAAAAACAAAAAAGGGCTACATTTAGTCACCAGAACTTTGCCTACAATAGCCCCCAAACTGTAAATAACCCCAAACCTACATAGGAACACAACACAAAGTTGAACACTACACACACTTTACAAAGGATGAGGCTGCCCCTGAGTGCTGCCACCAAAGTCAAGCAGCATCATCAGTAGCATTTTCAAGCTGTTTCCGAAGAGACGTTCTTGCACTGTGTAAACCAGGAAAGCCAAGCCAGGTAGCGTGAGTCTGCTTCTTCATGACCACCGTCATCGCCTGGTTCGTGATCAACGGACCCTGGTTTGTTTATAAGAACCTTGAAAATCGGGCCGGGCGCGGTGGCTCAAGCCTGTAATCCCAGCACTTTGGGAGGCCGAGATGGGCGGATCACGAGGTCAGGAGATCGAGACCATCCTGGCTAACACGGTGAAACCCCGTCTCTACTAAGAAATACAAAAAATAGCCGGGCGAGGTGGCAGCGCCTGTAGTCCCAGCTACTCGGGAGGCTGAGGCCGGAGAATGGCGTGAACCCGGGAGGCAGAGCTTGCAGTGAGCTGAGATCCGGCCACTGCACTCCAGCCTGGGCGACAGCGCGAGACTCCGTCTCAAAAAAAAAAAAAAAAAAAAGAACCTTGAAAATCAAACTCCAATTCCGGAAACCTCGCAGGAGAGCTGAATTTAGTGACTGGGGAAGAAAAACCTATCACGTCAAGTTGAGGTATATCGTTGGTGTGTGCATGCAAAAAGGCATTTTTGTTCTTACCTAGGATGAAACCAGTCTGAGAGTCGAAGTTCTTCTACTTGGTGATTCCTGGGTACAAAGAGAAAACCGAGTGATTACAGGGAGGCTGTTCAATGTTTATTGAGCCTACAATGGGCAGGCCCTGTTTGGCATTTTGTCAACATGTGTCAACCCAAATCAGAGTCGGGGAAGCCTCCTGGAGAGGAGGTATCTCAGCTGGGTGGGGAAGGGTGTGAGCTGGTCTAGGAAAGAGATGTAGGGAAAGGAGGTCATGGCCACAGGCAGAATGTCAGGAAAGAGTATGGGTGTTGGGAGGAAGATTTTTTTTTAAAAAAAGGAAATGCCCGGGCGCGGTGGCTCACGCCTGTGATCCCAGCACTTTGGGAGGCCAAGGCGGGCGGATCACGAGGTCAGGAGATCGAGACCATCCTGGTTAACACTGTGAAACCCCGTCTCTACTAAAAATACAAAAAAAATTAGCCGGGCCTGGTGGTGGGCGCCTGTAGTCCCAGCTACTCGGGAGGCTGAGGCAGGAGAATGGCCTGAACCCGGGAGGCAGAGCTTGCAGTGAGCCGAGATCGCACCATTGCACTCCAGCCTGGGCGACAGAGCGAGACTTCGTCTCAAAAAAAATAATAATAAAAAATAAAAAAAGGAAATGAACAGATCAGGTAAGAGAATGTATATTCAGACAAAAACATAGATTTAATTAATTTATTTACCAAACATAAGCGTCTTTGCTACATGTTGTAAAGAGGTGGGGAGGAGGCATCCAGAAGTTCGTCTTTGATTCTGTTTGCATTTATTTTGTTATTTATTTTAAGAGATGCGTTCTCACTTGCATGATCACGCCTCACTGCAGCCTCAAACCCCTGAGCTCAAGCCATCCTCCCACCTCAACCTCCAAGGTATATGGGACCACAGGCACAAGCTACCTCCCTTTGCATTTCAACACTGCATTCATCTAGAGTGTAATTGTGCTTTTAAGCTATTAGCAAGCTTATTAGGCAACCTCTGTTTCGTAACCCTAGGAAGATTTTTTTTTTTTTTGACAGGTTTTCACTCTGTCACCCAGGCTGGAGTGCAGTGTCACCATCACAGTTCACTGCAGCCTCAACCTCCTGGGCTCAAGCGATCCTCCCACCTCAGCCTCCCAGGTAGCTCAGACCACAGGGGTGTGCCACTGTGCCTGGCGAATTTTAAAATTATTTGTAGAGACAGGGTCTCCCTGCGTTTCCTAGGATAGTAACCCTGGGATATTTTTAAGTAAAATAAATGACTTCAAGACTGTCTCCTTTTATGGTATTCTCATGAGTATCCTTAGCCACAGACATACCATGATTGGATTCCACAGGGCAAGACACATCAAAATCCAAATTGTCCACACCAGACTTCAAAAACATGAAGCGACAAAGGGGGAACTTAATTTAAGGTCCTCATTCTTTCACCATGCTGGTCTTAATTTCTGGGGCCCTGCAGAATGACCAGAGCAGAGAACATCCTGGCTGAAGAGGGTTATTGTAACCTAAAGAAAAAAATCACCCTTGACAGAGATTTTTTTTTTTTTTTTTCAAGATGGAGTCTTGCTCTGTCGCCCAGGCTGGAGTACAGTGGTGCAATCTTAGCTCACTGCAACCTCCACCTCTTGGGTTCAAGTGATTCTCCTGCCTCAGCCCCCCCAGTAGCTGGGATTACAGGCACGCATCACCACACCCAACTAATTTTTGTGTTTTTAGTAGAGATGGGGTTTCACCATGTTGGCCAGGATGGTCTCAAACTCCTGACCTCAAATGATCCACCTGCCTCAGTCTCCCAAAGTGCTGGGATGACAGGAATGAGCCGTCACACCCAACCTGTCCTGTCCTTTCTGTAACCAACCCCCAAATCCTCAAGCTCACCACACACACACGTGCACACACACACACAAGCACACACACACGTGCATTACATACACACCAGCCTGCACATAACACAGACAGTGGTGTCTTTAGAGATTAGCGCTGTCTTTGGTTTTCTGTTTCCCTTGCCTCTCTTGCCGTTAGGACCCAGTTGACCCCCTCCAGCCTTGCTTTGCAGTTTGTGGAATATTTAGACAACAAATATTCTCGCCGGCTGAGATGCCTTTTCTATTTTTATTTTTATTTTTATTTTTATTTTTATTTTTAGAGGGAGTCTTGCTCTGTCTCCCAGGCTGGAGTGCAGTGGCACGATCTCAGCTCACTGCAACCTCTGCCTCACGGGTTCAAGCGATTCTCCTGCCTCAGCCTCCCGAGTAGCTCAGATTACAAGTGCCCACTGCCACACCCGGCTAATTTTATTTTTATTTTTATTTTTTGTATTTTAGTAGAGATGGGGCCAGGCTGGTCTGGAACTCCTGACTTCAGGTGATCTGCCTGCCTTGGCCTACCAAAGTGCTGGGACTACAGGCATGAGCCACCGCACCTGGCCTGAGATTCCTTTTCTATAGAGAGGTTTGCCAGACAAAACACAGGATGTCCGTTCAGTTTACAATAAGCAATGAATAATTTTTTCGTGTAACTATTGCATGGGACACACTTCTGTTAAAAATGACTCACTGTTTATCTGAAATTCAAATGTAACTGAGCATCCTGTATGTATATTTCCTAAATGGATCAACCCAACCAGTGAATAACTCCTTATTCTTTAAATAAATGAAAAAAAAATAATTTAAGTTTTAAATTTGAACAAAGACCCATTGCAATTTCAATAACAAAATATCTAGAATCAAGATCCAATTATTTATTCATTTCTTACCAAATAATGAGTGAGCACCTCCTACATGCCAGGCCCCCGGCTATGGTTCTGGGGTAGATGGCAGGATCTGTGCCGTGGATTAACGTGTGGGTCCCTGTCCCCCTTCTGCCGAAGATGACCCCATCATTAACCTCAAACAGATCATCTGAAACCCTTTATAACTGGCCATGCATCCTTTTCATTAAGGTACAATCCTCCAGGAGGACAAACGACACAAAATACATGGCACCAAAGCAGTGGGGGTGGTCATTTTGTTTTGTTTTTTGAGACAGAGTCTCACTCTGTCTCCCAGGCTGGAGTGCAGTGGTGTGATTTCAGCTCACTGCAACCTCCGCCTCCCAGATTCAAGCAATTCTCCTGCCTCAGCCTTCCCAGTAGCTGGGATTATAGGCACCCACCACCACGCCCTGCTAATTTTTGTATTTTTAGTAGAGACAGGGTTTTGCCATGTCAGCCAGGTGGTCTCGAACTCCTGACCTCAAGTGATCTGCCCGCCTCGGCCTCCCAAAGTGCTGGAATTACAGGCATGAGCCACCGCACCTGGCTTTGTTTTCCTTTCCTTTTTTTTTTTTTTTTTTTTGCATGATTTACTTTTACTTTATTTCCCCTTTTTTTGTTTCAATCAACTTTATTTTTAGAGCAGATTCAGCCTTACAAAAACATTCTAAAGCTAGTAGGTGGAATCCCCTGCACTCACCCAGTTTCCCCTATTATTAACATCTAGCTTTAGTAGGGTACTTTTGTTCCCATTCATGAAGCAACACTGATGCTCTATTATTAACGAGATCCCATATTTTGGTTGGATTTTCTTGTTTTCCCCTAATGTTCCTTCTCTTTCTCGGGGTCCCACCCAGCACGCCACACTCCAGTCAGCCTACTGTCTGGATCCCACCCAGGACGCCACACTCCACTCAGCCTCCTGTCTGCACAGGTTCCTCTTGACTGCAGCCGCCTCTCAGAGCCCATCATGACTTCCTGTTGATGCTGACCTTGTCTGCCTGGCTAGGGTTGTGTTTTCAGGTCTCTCCACACAAAGACTGCTCTTTCTCCCCGCTTTCTTTATAAGGAAGCACTGCACGCAACTCACATTTCAGGACTGGGGCGTCAGGTTCTGCGTCCTTGGTGGTGGAGAATCTACAGACGTGATTTAGAATTCTTCTGCATATGGGAGATTTGTCTCTTCTCCCTTCTTCCTTCTTTCTATCCTTCCAACATCCAGCCAACCTGTCTTCCTTCCTTTCTTCCTTCTTGTTTTTCCTCCAATCATTCATTTACATCAGTATGAACTTGTGGAAATTCATTTCATACTCTGGGTTATAATTCAATGTTACTTTCTTTTCTCGCTCAAGTGGCTCCAGCTCTGGCCATTGGGAGCTCTCCCAGTTAGCTCCCATGTCCCATTTAAGTGGCATACTCCCTTAAATATAGAATGTTTTAAAAATCCCTTCCATCCTTCCTGGCATTATGAGATGCTCTGGGCTCATCTTATAAATCTCCTGCCCGAATCTAGAATCACCCACTTCTCCAAGAAGCCTTGGTTGTTTTCCTGGAGAATGGTGCTAGAAACCAAGATCTGGGCACCAGGTGTGCTCACTGCTAGCGGGGTGTCCTTCCTCCTAGGCCCTCTCAGCTAATACAGCAAGGAAATAGACACTAACCTGTGTGTATATCCACATATCTTCGAACATCTTGACACGTAAACATCTCTGTTCACAGTAAGGTAAACGTGAGTTCATGCTGAGGTCTCCAGCTTCAATCCATTCCCACCTGGATCATTGCAGCCCCTTTCTTCCTTATCTATGAAGTCCCCTCCAACAGCAAGAAACCTGCTCCCCCATGCCCCATTCATTTATTTAACTGATTCAAACATACATGTAGAGCAGCAGCAGAATTGTTAACTCATTCTCCTGTGGGAAAAAACCTTTATCGACCCAAACACAGTGCTCATGTGCAGTTTCTATTGCTTCTACTTTTAAACTCAACTCATTCCCAGCTGGGCACTGTGGCTCACACCTGTAATCCAAGCATTTTGGGAGGCTGAGGTAGGCAGATCACCTGAGGTCAGGAGTTCGAGACCAGCCTGGCCGATATGGTGAAACCCCATATCTACTAAAAATAAAAAACTAGCCAGGCGTCGTGCCACGTGGCTGTAGTCCCAGCTACTCGGGAGGCTGAGGCAGAAGAATAGCTTGAACCCAGGAGGCAGAGGTTGTGGTGAGTTGAGATCATGCCACTGCACTCCAGCCTGGGTGACAGAGACTCTGTCTCAAAACAAAACAAAACAAACTCCACTCATTCCCAAGTTATTTTAGGTCAGCAGCTTTTTCCCTCACCCCTTCCAGTGGGCTTGTTCTGTACATGTGGGATATAGATTATGTTCTCACAGTCTGCATTGCTTCCTAGGATACCTCGAACTTCCTGATTTTTTAAATTTAATGTTAATTTCACTCTTCGCGCTGTAACATCCTGTGCGTTTTTTTTTAAATGCAAAGTTACATGTGTCCAGTTTCACTGCCCCCCAAAATTCCTTTGTGCTTCACCTATTCATCCCCTCCCTCATCTCCACCCCATGGCAACCACTGATCTTTTTCCTGCCAATATAGTTTCGCCTTTTCCAGAATGTCACATGAGAATTACACAGCATGCAGTCTTTTCAGATGGTCTTTTTGCACTTAGCAATATGCGTTTAGGGTTCCTCCATGCCTTCTACCAGTTTTGATAGCTCATTTCTTTTTTTTTGTTGTTTGTTTTTTTTTTGAGATGGAGTTTCACTCTTGTTGCCCAGGCTGGAGTGCAGTGGCGTGATCTCAGCTCACCGCAACCTCCGCCTCCCGGGTTCAAGCGATTCTCCTGCCTCAGCCTCCTGGGTAGCTGGGATTATAGGCCTGCACCACCACGCCTGGCTAATTTTGTATTGATAGTAGAGACGGAGTTTCTCCATGTTGGTCAGGCTGGTCTCAAACTCCTGACCTCAGGTGATCCACCTGCCTTGGCTTCCCAAAGTGCTGAGATTATAGGCATGAGCCACCACACCAGGCCAGCTCATTTCTTTTTACTGTTGGGTGATATTCCATTGCACGGATGAGCCACAGCATGTCTATCCTTCTCCTGTTGTGTGTTGGTTTCTGGTTTGGAGCGCTTCATGAACTACAGCTTGTTTATCATTCACCTGCTGAAGGGCATCTAGTTTGTTAGTGGTTTGAGGCATTTATGAATAGAGTTTCTATAAGCATCTTGTGCAGAGTTTTGTGTGGACATAAGTTTTTTAATCAGTTGGCTAAATGCCTAGGAGCACAGCTGCTCCATGGCAGGTAAAGCTCTATCTAGCTTTCTAAGGAACTGCCACGCTGTCTTCCACAGTACCATTTTGCATTCCCACCAGCAATGAATGAGAGTTCCTGTCGCTCTACTTCCTCACCAGAAGCTGGTTTTCAGATTTTAGATTTTTGGGTGTTAGCCGTTCTAATGGGTGTGTAGCGGTATCTCCTGTTTTCATTGCAATTCCCTGATGACAAATGAGACTGAGAATCTTGGCCTTTGCTTATTTCCCATCGGTATATCTTCTCTTGTGAGATTCTATTCAGTTCCTCTGCTTATTTTTAAATGTTTTAAAAGCCAATCTTTAATTTTTAAATTCAGGTGTTTGTTTCCTTGTTGTCAAATTTTAAGAGCTCTTTGCAAATTTTGGATACAAGTCCCTTACCAGATATGTGTTGTGCAAAGCCTTCGTTTTCAAAAACCGTTATCTCTCATGATACTACTGCTGTTCAAACAGCCTCTGGAAACACCGCATTGCTTATGAGGAAGACCACGAGGAGTGGTACAGAGAAAGCAAGAATTTGAGTTTTTCTAGATGAGAGAATATTAGCAGATGTGTGAGTCTGTTTTCCTGCTGCTACCCAAGACTGGGAAGAAAAAGAGGTTTAATTGGACTTACAGTTCCACATGGCTGGGGAGGCCCAGAATCATAGCGGGAGGCAAAAGGTACATCTTGCATGGCGGCAGGCAAGAGAAAATGAGAAAGAAGCAAAAGCGGAAACCCCTGATAAACCCATCAGATCTCATGAGACTTACTCATTATTACTAGAATAGCACAGGAAAGACCGCTCCCCATGATTCATTACCTCCCCTGGGTCCCTACCACAATGCGTGGGAATTCTGGGAGACGCAATTCAAGTTGAGATTTGGGTGGGGAAAACAGCTAAACCATATCAGCAGGTTTACAGATGTGTCCTCTAGTACACGTTTCTATATGCATAGACACAGGTTGACTTTAGTCTTTTTTACATTAAACACAAAGATGGAAACTTGAGACAGTTTATAATTCCTCTAAAATGGCATGCTCACCTTTATTTTTTATTATGCTTGTTTTATAAAATATTATATCGCTGGCATTGTCTTTCATGTGTGTTTACTGTCTATCTTCTCTAAATAGAACGAAAGCTCCCTGATGACAGGCACTTTAGTTATCACTGCATCCCCAGCACCTAGAATAGAGCCTGGCACCTAGAAGGCACTCAATAAATAATTGTTGAATGTTTAACAATGAAATAATTAAAATATGTGTATTTTCCTTTGTCCCACAAAGACGAACTTTTGATTTATTTAGAGAGTAGTATTGATAGCTTTGGACAAAACTCAGCAGTTTAGATTATCTCTGCCAGTCTGGGCAACATAGGTCTCTACAAAAAAATTTCAAAAATTAGTTGTGTGTGGTGACATATGCCTGTAGTCCCACCTACTCAGGAGGCTGAGGCGGGAGGATCACTTGAGCCTGGGACGTCAAGACTGCAGTGAGCTAATATGGCACCACTGCACTCCAGCCTAGGCAAGAGAGTAAGCCCCTGTCTCAAAAATTAAATTAAATTAAATTAAATCCACCTCTGCCAATCACTAAAGATCATGATTCATCTATATTTTATATTTACCTGAAATAACGCTCAACCAACATCAGTGAAAAAGCAAATAAAACCAATAACAGCATTCTTTTAGAATTCATTCTCTCCTAGGGAAAAAGGGAGAAAAAATTAGATTTTAATCAATAAAAAATGACATATTTGTCATCTTCTAACAATGAGTTAATGTATGGGCCTTGGACACCAACCTTAGAGGTTGCTTCTAGGATGTTCAGCTATCAGGAGACAGCGACTTGAGTAGGGAAGCCTCTCTTCTCCTTCAAGTGCCCGGGGCCAACTGTTCCTTGTGGGCCAGCTTCAGGTGCACTCTGTCTCTCCCAGCGTTCGTATCAAAGTCTGCCTTGATTGCATAAAAGAAACGCAATAAATCTCTCCACTGCAGGGCTGTGAAAACAGAATGAGATCTTGATGAGGAAGTCATCTTGACCTAGGATAATGTATTCTGCCCCCAAAGTCGAGTTTTTATTCTTTCTTCCTCACTGAGATAATAAGATGAGTAATCTGTTCCCAGACTATGCCAGTCAAAAAATTTACAAGTGCTCTCAAAGGTAGATCTTGTAAACAGGGAATGAAGTCTAAGTTAAAAGCATTAGACTTTAAGATGGAAATCTGGACTCTCACTAGTGCCTGAGCTTGTGATGGAGGCTTCACATGGGATTTGGTTTACTAGCCCATTGAGAACACGCCATTGGGCTGTGTGTCCACACAAAATGCAGGTCTCTGATTCTCTGATTTTCCTTTTTTTTTTTTTTTTTTTTGAGATGGAGTCTCACTCTGTCTCCCAGGCTGGAATGCAGTGGCAGGATCTTGGCTCACTGCAACTTCTGCCTCCTGGGTTCAAGTGATTCTCCTGCCTCAGCCACCACACCCAGCTAATTTTTGTATTTTTAGTGAAGACAGGATTTCACCATGTTGGCCAGGCTGGTCTTGAACTGCTGACCTCAGGTGATCCACCCACCTCAGCCTCCCAGTTATTTTCATTTTTGAACACTCATTTAACAAACATGATGCTTTAGTTCTGCACTGATAGCCATAAAGTAGCCACTTGCCACGTGTGGTCCCTGAGTGTGTGAAATGCAGCTGCTGTGAAATGAGGTGAGCTGCAAGTGTATAAAACACGTGGGGTCTCAAAGTCAAACACAGTGTGAAAGAAAAAAATTTAGCATCTCACTCATAACTTCATATCGATTACACACTGAAACAGTAACAATCTGGGTGTTGTAGTCTGGAAACAGTGAGTTAAATGAAAAATAATTCACCTGTTTCTTCTTACTGTTTGTAATGTGGCTACTAGGAAACTGGACATTGAAAATGTGGCTCATGGGCCAGGCGCAGTGGCTCACACCTGTAATCCCAGCACTGTGGGAGGCTGAGGCGGGTGGATCATGAGTTCAGGAGTTTAAGACCAGCCGGACCAACAAGGTGAGACCCTGTCTCTACTAAAAATACAAAAATTAGCTGGGTGTGGTGGTGCACACCTGTAATCCCAGCTACTCAGGAGGCTGAGGCAGCAGAATCGCTTGATCCCAGGAGGCGGAGGTTGCAGTAGGCTGAGATTGTGCCACTGCACTCCAACCTAGGTGACAGAGCGAGACTCCGTCTCAAAAAAAAAAAAAAGAAAAAAGACAGAAAAAGAAAGAAAGAAAATGAGGCTCACATTGTATTTCTATGGGGGCAGTTCTTCATATAATCCCATCCTGGGCAGGCTTCAGTTGGGCCCAGTTCTTGTGCCTCTGCAATTTGAAAGTGACCACCTTTTAAATTCAAGATTATTAGAAATGCCACATGGATGGGGTAAGACAGGCCCATCTAGCCAGATTCTCTGCAGCAGCGTTTCCTCCTCCATAACATCATCCCTAGGCACCCTCCTAGCTGTGTTGATAGGCTGCCTGTCTGTCAA
The DNA here is from genome assembly GCF_003255815.1 of Theropithecus gelada. Lineage (NCBI taxonomy): Eukaryota > Metazoa > Chordata > Mammalia > Primates > Cercopithecidae > Theropithecus > Theropithecus gelada. The sequence goes on along the minus strand of NC_037683.1, from coordinate 2,626,071 downwards.
TATCTTTCTGAGGTCAAGGTTAGGGGATGACCCTAACCCTGATTTTACCACAATCATCCAAACTCTCCTAGATCCCTCTTTAAAAGTCCTTTACCCTGGGTTAGAGTGACGTAAAGATAGCCAAAGCCATCCCACGAGGACAGTTATCTTCCAAGCATCATATCTTTTGCTCTGTCTTGCGTCACGAACCAGCTGCCGTCTACTGCTCTCCTAGCACTGGAGTCTTCCATTGGTGCTGACATCACTAGGCTCCTTTGATGATGCAAGCGTCACAGTGACGTCTCTGCCCACAGGTTCTTCCCATGGTTATGAGGATAAGACTTTGTCCCATTTGAAATATGAAAGGATAGGTTGGGTGCAGTGGCTCATGCCTGTAGTCTCAGCACTTTGGGAGGCCAAGGTGGGTAGATCATCTGAGGTCAGGAGTTCAAAACCAGCCTGGCCAACACGGTGAAACCTCATCTCTACTAAAAATACAAAAAAATTAGCCAGGCGTGGTGGTGGACGCCTGTAATCCCAGCTACTTGGGAGGCTGAGAACAGAAGAATGGCTTAAACCCAAGAGGCAGAGGTTGCAGTGAGCCAAGATCATGCCATTGCACTCCAGCCCGGGCAGCAGAGCAAGACTCCATCTCAAAAAAAAAGACAAGAAAAGAAAAGAAGAAAGGAAGGAAGAAAGGAAGGAAGGAAGGAAGGAAGGAAGGAAGGAAGGAAGGAAGGAAGGAAGGAAGGAAGGAAGGAAGGAAGGAAAGTTGGTTAAAGGAAACTTGTAAATATCCTTTTGCTTTTCATTTCCTTTGTTGTGTCTCCTTACTTCCTAATCACTGATTCTTACTTATGGAGAGACATTTTGAATGACCTATGTTTATGTTCATACAACGAAGGAAAAATGCAGCATCCTTCTCCTCCTTCATCCTCTTTGAGGTTCTCTCTGATCACCCCAAGAGAGTAAAACCCTTCTTATGCTATCTGAGGATGCCATTTAAGTACTTATTTTTCTGATTACAGAAACAGCATGTTTTTGCGTTATGAGTCAGATGCCTCACTGCACAAAGGAAATGACAATCGTACACAATTCCACCATCTTCAGACAGCCACCTTCATTCATGGTCATAATAGGAGCCTTTATTTATTTCACCCTTCTCATTTGAAAATAAAATAGTTTCTCTTATTGAAAAAGTAGGCCAGGCGCAGTGGCTCATGCCTGTAATCCCAGCACTTTCGGAGGCCGAGGTGGGCAGATCACAAGGTCAAGAGATCAAGACCATCCTGGCCAACATGGTGAAACCCCGTCTCTACTAAAAATACAAAAATTAGCCAGGCGCATGCCTGTAGTCCCAGCTACTCGGGAGGCTGAGGCAGGAGAATTGCTTGAACGCAGGAGGTGGAGGTTGTAGAGCTGAGATCACGCCACTGCACTCCAGCCTGGCAACAGAGCAAGACCCTGTCTCAGAAAAAAAAAAAAAGAAAGAAAGAAAAACTAGCATAGGTACATGTTAGTTTCACATAGCTGCCATAACAAATTAAACTGAGTAGCTTAAAACAACATAAATTTATTCTCTGACAATTCCGGAAGCTAGACGCCTGAAATCGAGGTGTCTCCAGTGTCTGATGCTGCAGCCGCCCTTGGCTCCGTTGGCTTGAGTATGCATCCCTCCTCTCAGCCTCTGTCATCACACGGCGTTCTCTCTCTCTCTCTCTCTCTCTCTCTGTGTGTGTGTGTGTGTGTGTGTGTGTGTCTTTCCTCCTCTCCTTAGGACATCGTCATGTTGCATTAAGGGCCACCTTACTGCAATGTGACCTCATCTTAGTTTACACCTTAACTATAATCCTCAAAGACCCAATTTCCAAATAAGATCACATTCACAGATACCAGGGGTTAGGACTTGGGCATATGTTTTTAAGGAATACCATTCGACCCAGCAAATCAAAATAAAGCATCTTCCAGGTGTGGTGGCTCCGGCCTGCAAACCCAGCACTTTGAGAGGCAAAGGTGGGTGGATTGTTTGAGCTCAGGAGTTCGAGACTAGGCAACATGGAGAAACCCTGTCTCTACTAAAATAAAAAAATTAGCTGGGTGTGGTAGCACACACCTGTAGTCCCAGCTACTCAGGAAGCTGAGGTGGGAGGATCTCTTGAGGCCAGGACGCGGAGGTTGCCGTGAGCCATGATCAAACCACTGCACTGCAGCCTGGGTGACCAAGCAAGACCCTGTCTCAAAAATAAAAACAAAACACTGAACAATGCAAAGGGTTCTGCAATGCACACCGAGTCTACTTCTTTGCTGGCCCTGGCTCTCCTCCTCCTCCAGCCCAGGAGCACACACTGTAATGGCCCTTGGGGTTTATCTCATAACCCTTCTATGCATGTAGACACATAGAGAGTTTTGTCTGTAGTTCCCTTTTGGGTACAAGTGGTGATGTGCTACACTCTTCAGCACCCTGAATTTCTCTCTCAGTATATTTTGAAGATCATTCCATTACATCTCATTCAAATTGAACTTGTTATTTACAGCCACACTATATTCCATTATATGAGCGTATTGCAATTTACATAACCAGTCTCCTATTGCCAGACATTCATGATAATGCCACCATGACAATCCTGGGACATGCTCTGCGACCACGTGTTGGCTGACACTGACTTGATCCCCAGAAATGTAATTGCTGGTGTGGATGAAAAGAGTCAAATTCTGTAAAATATTTGAAGAGATTTATTCTGAGCCAAATATGAGTGACCATGGCCTATGACACAGCCCTCAGTAGGTCCTGAGAACATGTGCCCAAGGTGGTCAGAGTAGAGCTTGGTTTTATATATTTTAGGAAGGCATGAGACGTCAATCAAATACATTTAAGAAATACATTGGTTTGGTTCAGAAAGGTGGGACAACTCAAAGCAGAGACTTCCAGGCTATCGGTAAATTTAAACATTTTCTGGTTGACAATTGGTTGAGGTTATTTGAAGACCTGTGATTAATGGAAAGGATGTTCAGGTCAAGACAAAGGATTGTGGGGACCAAGTTTTATTGTGCAGAGGAATCTCTCAGATGGCAGACTTCAGAGAGAGAGACTGTTGTAAAATGTTTCTTAAGGGACCTAAAAGGGAGCCTGGCTCTTGGTTGATTATCTCCTGGATCTGGAAAGGAAGGAAGGAAAACAAAGGAGAAGGGGATTCTCTATAGGATGTAGATTATTTTCCCACAAGAGATTTTGTCTTTTGTGGGAGAAAATCTGCATTTCTAAATAATCTGAATTAATATAGCTAGATCTCTTTCTTCCAGGCCCTCCCAATCCTAAAGAGATTAACTAAAAGTCTAGTACCTTTTAAAGATCTGAATAGGAAACGTTTGCCATCTATTGTCTCTAAGGGCAGCCACTATAAGACTCCAAAAGAACCTTGGTCTGCACAATCTTTTGTCTTAACCTGAATATTTCCTTTCTATAATCCCAGGTCTTTAGACGAACTCAACCAATTGTCAACCAGAAGATGTTTAACTTTACCTACAACCCGAAAGCCCCACTTTGTCCCACCTTTCTGGACCAAACAATGTATTTCTTAAATGTATTTGATTGATGTCTCATGCCTCCTTAAAATGCATAAAAGCAAGCTTATAAAAAATGTATAAAACCAACTGCCTTGGGCACATGTTCTCAGGCCCTCCTGAGGGCTGTGTCATAGGCCATCATCACTCATGTTTGGCTCAGAATATATCCCTTCAAATATTTTACCAAGTTTGACTCTTTTTGTAGACACTCCTATCCATGCTTGGTATCAGCTTGGGCTATCTTTATTGCTCAAGTGAATAGGATGATTTGCTGAAGTCCGATTTGCTGAAGTCCAGGAGTATCCCCTTCTCCCCCAGAGAATCCCTGATCTCCCAACATTCGGTTGGGATCTAAGGTTTCTTTTGCTGAGCAACTCCTTTTCAGGAGTTTCAGCTCACTTCCAACAGGGAAGGCAAGTCTGGGACTTTTCCTGCTTCTGAGATGGTAGAGAGCAGTCTTCAGCCTGGGCCCCATTTCTAGGTAAGTAGCTGAATTGGAGTTTCATCTTGAAAATTCTCCCTCATGACTAAAAGTTAAGATTGACCACCAGCTGGTCTTCATTTCTGCTTCCATTAGAGCTCAGTAATCATACTGTCAGAAATTGTAAGTTCCTCTTCAAAGCTTCCTTGGTCTTTCTTGCTCTGTACACAGCCCTTCCTGCTTAATCTGTAGTGAGCACTTGTTTATCTGCTTAATCTGTAACCAGCAAACCTCTTACCCTGTAAACCACCCTTCCCATCTAGTTGGTAAGGAGCAGCCTCTCCCTTCCCACATAATTGGCCATATTCAATTTCAAACACTAGCCAATCAGGTCAGCTTAGACTGTGCAGGCCAACTCCAACCAATGGGGAAAGGACACAGAAACAAGAACTGCATTAGGGATAAAAACCCCTGCCCTACCCCACTTGGTGTGCTCTTGCAATCATGACTGACGCAGGCAGCACCCTTCTGCAGAAGTAAATGTGCCTTGCTGAGAAATTTTCTGCCTAAGTGCTGGTTTTCTTTGTAGCACCAAGCATTTATTTCTAACAATATAGTTTGGTTTCATTGTCATTTTGGTCTTTCTCCCATTGGATCTGACCATCTCTACCTGACTTGGTCAAATCCAAATGAGAATTCCACACTGTGGGTAACAAGGCCTCTGGATTGGCTAAAATTCCTTGAAGCTGCAGAAAAGAAAAGAAAAAAGAAAAGAAAAGAAAAGAACATGCACTTGATTTCTCTGTGTGCCTCCTTTCTTAAAAATTATTCTTTTGTTTATTTTTCTTCCACCCTATTTCTCCCCAAAAGGGGAAGCCCTTTTGCCATCTTTGGTATCAAGTGAAAAAAAATGTCTAGAGAAGGGTTCTAATTGAAGCAGCGTCATTGTCTGAGGCAAATACCTGAGGTTAATCATTTCATACCAGGGAAATTGAGGATGCAGACACACAAGAAGTGAGTTTAAGAGCAGAGGCTTAATAGGCAAAGGAAAGAGAAAAGAGGATAGCTCTCTCACCTGCAGAGAGAGAGGGGCACCCGAGGGGGTCTTCCAGGTCCTTGGTGAAATGCATGGGGTTTTACAGACGAGCTTGAGGAGGTGGTATCTGATTTACATAGGACATGAGAGGTTGGTCAGTCTAGGTGCACCATTTGCATAGTGCATGAAGAAGCCGGCCAACCCACCCTAATCTTTTATTATCCAGATGAGGTCTCTACCTGGCTGGTGTCATATTGCCTGCTTTTTACTGCACAGGTGGCGACCAAGAAAAGGGAAGGGGGAACCTCCATGTTGAACAGACTTAGCCTCCAGGGATCCCTCTTCTATCACCACAGCTGCCAGCATTTGCCTATGTAAACTTTTAACTTGCTTATCTATACTTGCAGCTTGATTTTTCAGGCTGCTTTTTGTTAGGAAAGAAATGATTTGGGGACTGCTTTTTATTAAAAGGAAACTTTGCTGAGGACTCTCTTACCCTCCTTCTCTGCCTAAATTTCTTTCTAGCTCCTGTATCATAATGACTGGGATCCTTAAATAACTCAGAATAAAGGCACCACTCACCCTGTGCGGGGGTGTTCTTTGTGGAGTTTTCAGAGTCATGGCAGATTCTTCTCAGGTCTAAAGTTCTGCTTTCCTGTGTTGCATTACCTGACTTCTTCAGCTTTTAGAGATACCAGAGATTACTGTGTACTGTGAGAGGATTTGACCTTGTTATGTGTAATGGCAGATGAGAGCTAAAATGTTAGGGAAGCCTGAGGACAGTTTACAGAAATTGGTCATCACTACAGGGGCCACTCATTGTACATTTAGATCAGAACATTGTGCGTGCTTTCTTGGCTCTGTTCCTTAGAGGGCTCCACCCTAAAGCCAATCATCTCATCAAGCTCCGCTGAAAATACTACCTATCAAACTAGGTCACTTCAGTAAAATTCTGTGTAAAGGAAATTTACGTCTTTAAAGGAAACTTCCATTTTGTAAGGACATCTCTGTCTCTGCATCTAAACCACTAGGAACTTTAACTAAGGGGGAGACAATGGCTTCATTTACATGACAGACTTTGCCTTTTTTAGATCCAAGTCTGTGCCTTTGAGATGTACGTTTTTTTGCCTTGCTTCACCTAAGTCATGTATTTGGAGGTACAAATTTAGAGTTGCTTAACCTTTTAGATATGGAATAGATAATCAAGAGATTAGTGGTCTAAAGTAGGGAAGAAAAAAATTTTGAAAACAGGCAAGTGAAACATTTTAAATCTCTAAGATTTGCCTCTGTCTGGGTCTGTCAAGTCTGTGTATTCATATGTCACATAGAAATAATATTTCACTACCAATCATATGAAAGAGCTCTAATTAGTTGACTTAAAGAAAAGTAAGTGTTTGTCAGACTAATAGAAGCTAGCCCAGTGGCCTTTCAGCTCACATGACTTTAGTAATCTTTGGTAAGATTAATTTGGTAAATTTACTCTCACAATTCTCTCCGGTAATTGAAAATCTTAAAGTCATGTTGTTTTAAATTAACTCATCCTAGGTTTTTCACTGGAAATGAGGGTTTCTAAGAGAATAGTAGGAATGTCAGATGCATTTTTGGTGAAGTTTATAAGAACACATGAGGACGTGGTTATAAAAAAACATGAGGATGTGGTTTTTGCTTAATGAAACATTTTTTTTTCTAGTTTAGAGGACCTTTCTGCTGGTGTTGAGATAAAAAACACTATTCACATCCAACCATTCTTTCATAAACTGGTGAGTTTGCATTGGTACCTCTGGCTGGAATTCCAAGGCAAAAGCTATGGATCTCTATTTGTTTGTGTGTGTGTGTTTTTTTTTTTTTTTTTTTTTTTCCCGAGACGGAGTCTCGCTCTGTAGCCCAGGCTGGAGTGCAGTGGCCGGATCTCAGCTCACTGCAAGCTCCGCCTCCCGGGTTTACGCCATTCTCCTGCCTCAGCCTTCCCGAGTAGCTGGGACTACAAGCGCCCGCCACCGCGCCCGGCTAGTTTTTTGTATTTTTTAGTAGAGACGGGGTTTCACCGTGTTTGCCAGGATGGTCTCGATCTCCTGACCTCGTGATCCGCCCGTCTCGGCCTCCCAAAGTGCTGGGATTACAGGCTTGAGCCACCGCGCCTGGCCTGTTTGTGTGTTTTTGAGAGTGTGTGTGTGCGTTTGTGCATGTGTGTGTGCGCATGTGCGTGTGCAAGTGTGTGCGTGCGTGTGCAAGTGTGTGCAAATGTGTGCATGTGAGTGTGAGAGTGTGTGGTGTGTGCAAGTGTGTGTGCATGTGACTGTGCACATGTCAGTGTATGTGGAATGTGTGTGCATGTGCGAATGTGCACATGTGCGCATGAGTGTGTGCAGAGGTGTGCATGTGTGTCAGTGTGTGCACGTGTGTGCATGTGAGTGCGTGTGTGTGCACGTGTGCTTGTGTGTGCATGTGTGTGTGCATGTGTGCTTGTGTGTGCGTGTGTGAGTGTGCACGTGTGCACTTAAGTGTGTTTATGTATGTATGCATGTGTTTTGTTGTGTTGTGACCACAAGGTATCAAATTGGCTTAAAAATAAAGGAGCGCTAATCATTTAAGTAAATAAGTGCAAATACTTTTCAAGTTCATATGACCAGTAAATCTTCAATAAACTAGCTTTAAAATCATTGGTAAAATAAAATTAGAAATGTCTTCAGATTTGTCAATATATGTTATTATTTAGATTTATTGGTCCAATATTGTTGGTTTAATAAAAACAGTAAATCCTGAGTTATTGGCCAAAAACAACCATTTATTTAACCTTAAGATTCTTACTTAGGTAAACACCTGAAATTCACTGGCTGTAAAAATGGTCAACAGGGAAATAACTTTAAATGATGACTATAAACCAAAATATATCTGAGACAGGTCCCAGTGAATTTAGAAGTTTCTTTTGTCAAGGTTAAGGACATGCCCATGTGAGCCCCCAAAATCTGAGACAGGTCTCATTTAATTTAGAATGTTAATTGTGTCAAAGTTGAGGACATGTGTCCATGACACAACCTCAGGAGGTCCTGATGACAGGTGCCCAAGGTGGTCTGAGCACAGTTTGGTTTTATGCATTTTAGGGAGACATGAGACTTCAATCAGCGTATGTAAGATGAACATTGGTTCAGTACAGAAAGGTGGGACAACTCGAAGCTGGGCGGGGCTTCCAGGTCATAGGTAGATAAGAGATAAATGGTTGTATTCTTTTGAGTTTCTGAAGAGCCTCTCAAAGGAGGCAATCAAATATATATTTAACCCAGTGAGCAGAGGGCTGACTTTCAATAGCATGAAAGGCAGGTTTGCCCAAAGCAGTTCCCAGCTTGACTTTCCCTTTAGGTTAATGATTTGGGGAGCCCAAGAGATTTTCATTTCACACCTATGGCGCAGTCTCAGAAGGTCCTGACGACTTGTGCCCAGGCTGGTTGGGCTACAGCTTTTTCACACATTTTTAGGGAGACATAAGACATCAATCAACACATGTAAGATGTAAAGTTCAGTCCAGAAAAAGCCAGACAACTGGAAATGTGGCCTTCCAAGTCATAGCCAGACTCAAAGATTTTCTGATCAGCATTTGGTTATTACCTAAAGACCTGAAATCAGTAGAAAGGAATGTCTGAGTTACAATAAGGGGTTGTGGAGACCAAAGTTTTATCACGCAGGTGAAGCCTCCAGGTGGAGGTTTCAGAGAGAACAGATTGTAAATGTTTCTTATCAGACATAGAGCGTCTGTCCTCTCAGTCTGAAGGTCTGTGTTGATGGTAATGAGGTATGTCCAACTCCCTCTTCCCATCTTGGCCTGAGCTAGTTTTTCAGGTTAACTTTGGAATGCACTTGGTAGAGAGGAGGGATCCGATCAGATGGTTGGGGGGCTTAGAATTTTACTTCTATCATAATTTCCATAAGCAATCGAGGTAAACTGTTAAAAATTAATTAGGTAAATTAACGGAATAAATGTTTGCAAGGAAGCATCATAGAATTTAAAATCTGAAGTTACAGTAAATTAAATATTTGTTAAATGTCTGCATCATTTCCAATTGTTTTTAACAAAAATTTGATTATAGGAGAAAACATTTTTCTAAAACATAGTGTGTTCTTATGAAAAGGAAATAATTTTTGTCTAATTCACAGGCTCTTTAAAAGTCATTTTTGAAACAAGGTGTATTATTAGTCAGGGTTCTCTAGAGGGGCAGAACTAATAGGATAGATGTATACATATAAAGGGGAGTTTATTAAGTATTAACTCACATGATCACAAGGTCCCACAGAAGGCTGTCTGCAAGCTGAGGAGCAAGGAAGCCGGTCTGAGTCCCAAAACTGAGGAACTTGGAGTCCAATGTTCAAGGGCAGGAAGCATCCAGCATAGGAGAAAGGGGTAGACTGGGAGGCTGGGCCAGTCTAGTCTTTTCACATTCTTCTGCCTGCTTTTTTTTTTTTTTTTTTTTTTTTTTTTTTTGAGACGGAGTCTTGCTCTGTCACCCAGGCTGGAGTGCAGTAGCACGATCTCGGCTCACTGCAAGCTCCGCCTCCCAGGTTCACGGCATTCTCCTGCCTCAGCCTCCCGAGTAGCTGGGACTACAGGCGCCCACCACCACGCCTGGCTAATTTTTTCGTATTGTTAGTAGAGACGGGGTTTCACCGTGTTAGCCAGGATGGTCTCGATCTCCTGACCTCACGATCCACCCTCCTCGGCCTCCCAAAGTGCTGGGATTACAGGCGTGAGCCACTGTGCCCAGCCTGCCTGCTTTTTATTCCAGCTGCGCTGGCAGCTGATTAGATGGTGCCCACCCAGACTGAGGGTGGGTCTGCCTCTCCCTGTCCACCAACTCAAATGTGAATCTCCTTTGGCAGCACCCTTACAGACACGCCCAGGAACAGTACTTTGCGTCCTTCAATCCAATCAAGTTGACATTAAGTATTAACCATCACACAAGGTAAAAGGAACCAGCACATAAGAGAGATATACAGAATGTTATAAATATGAAGAGGTATTTTTGGTAAGAAAGGTTAAAAGGAAAGTAATTTTATATGAGAAAAAATCTCGTGTGGTAATTTTATTGTCCTAAAATAAAATGACTGGTTATTTAAGAAAGAGGGATGTTTAGGATAAAACAGGAACTCCCAGCATATTGTAAATGGTTTGAGTAAGTGGTAATAAGGTTTGCAAAAAGGGAATTTATGAAAAAAACTTCACATAATCAAATTGGTCTAATTAAAAGGAAATTAAAATAGTCATTCTAGAGGTTGGGTTTTGATATTAAAATACACTAATAAACTAAAGAAATGGTTAGAACAACAAAATTTTCTTAAGGTATTGATTTACTCAGTAAAATTATAAGAGATTTTAATTTTTTTAATTCAAAAGTTTAACTTTCATTGCATCTCACTGTTTTCAGCTTTCTCTCCCCTTCAAGAAGGCCCAAAATAACTTTCTCCTTCAAATTTTTCATCAGCTCCTGTAACTACTTTCCTCAGGTTCTAACTGTAGTTGTGGCCTGATGCCACAAAATATTTTATCTTAAGGATCTCAGCTGGGCACAGTGGCTCACACCTATAATCCTAATACTTTGGGAGGCTGAGGTGGGTGGCTCTTATGAGGTTAGGAGTTTGAAACCAGCCTGACCAACATAGTGAAACCCCATCTCTACTAAAAATACAAAAAAATTAGCCGGGTGTGGCTGGCACCTGTAATCCCACCTACTTGGGAGGCTGAGGCAGGAGAATTGTTTGAACCCAGGAGATGGAATTTGCAGTGAGCTGAGATCACACCACTGCACTGCAGCCTGGGCAACAGAGCAAGACTCTGTCTCACACACACACACACAAAAAGATCCAAAGGAAATGTTTTCTTTCAATATAACCATCTGTGCTCTTGGCTTCAAATTCTTCTATGAAGTTGGAAACTTTCATTTCTGACCCAGGACAGACTCTACCTATGTGTCTAACTAATTCAAGTCCTAAGAAAACTGAGATTAAAAAAAATAAGGTTACAGTATCTGTGTAACTCTAGGTATTGCTTTTAAAGACCTTGTGCCACTAAGTTACAGGGCTTTGACTCTGGTGTAGGACACAAAGCCTACTAAACGTTAAACACAAACAGCAGTTAAAGCCTCATCTTCAGACCCATGAGATGACAATCAAAATAGCCTGCATTCATGAGACACAGGACCTGATATTAACACTATCCAGCGCCTCCCGAAGAGGTGAGCACATGAGATTTTCAGGGCTGATTATGAGAAATAAAATTAGTTCAGAGTTTCTCTACAAATTAAAGATTAATATCAAAGCCACACTGATGGAAGACTGGCATCCGGGCCCCGGTATCAGATTAACAAGGTATTCTTAGAGCATTAACAACTCTTTAATTGAAGAAATTTTAAAAAGTTTATGGAAATTACGTCTTACGGTCAAGATGATTAAAATGTAATAGATTTGTTTATAATATTTGAGAGACCGATTTAGTTGGCCTTCTGCTGTCTTTATGATGGAGTATCGTTTGGGAAAGTACACCTTTTCTCTCAAAGAATAATAGGTTTTGCTCTTTTTTTTTTTTTAATCCTTGAGTTACCAGTTTGGCTTAATAAATGGCTTATTTTACAGTGATCAGCAATCCTATTTTGTGATATCAAGTGTTTTAAACTTTTGATCTTTTACAAACTTTTCAAAATCAAATTCTAAATTCAGTCTATTTGCCCTATTAAATTTTTGATATCAGGTCCCCTGAAGACCAAAAGAGACAAATTTTGCTTATTTGGTAAAATAAAATCGTATGGGAAGCATTGTCGAATATGAAACGATATTTAACCTTCTTTGGATTATTTTCATATAAATGTGTTATTAGGGCCGAGCGTGGTGGTTCACGCCTGTAATCCCAGCACTTTGGGAGGCTGAGGCAGGTGGATCACCTGAGGTCAGGAGTTCAAGACCATCGTGGCCAACGTGATGAAACCCTGTCTCTACTAATAATACCAAAATTAACTGGGCGTGGTGGTGCACGCCTGTAATCCCAGCTACTCAGGAGGCTGAGGCAGGAGAATCACTTAAACCCAGGAGGCGCAGGTTGCAGTGAGTGGAGATTGCACCATTGGACTCCAGTCTGGGTGACAAGAGGGAAACTCCATCTCAAAATAAATAATAAATGTGTTATTAGTACGTGTTCCAAAATTATATGAGATTCCTGTGATTCTCATAGGTCTCAGTATATGTTATCAGTAATAATTATTGTTATTATGTAAAATTGTTGTATGCCACAGAAATAACCAAATTTCCTTGTCGGTTAAGTCTTTAACCGTGGTTGGTCTGAGACTTTTGTCATCCACAATTGTTATTTTGCTTTAATCCTTTTATGGAATGGTTTATAATCAGCCATAGAACTCTGAGGAGTACTCTTTTTTTTTTTTTTTTTTAAGACGGAGTCTTGCTCTGTCGCCCAGGCTGGAGTGCAGTGGGCCGGATCTCAGCTCAATGCAAGCTCCGCCTCCTGGGTTCACGCCATTCTCCTGCCTCAGCCTCCCGAGTAGCTGGGACTACAGGTGCCCAGCATCACGCCCGGCTAGTTTTTTGTATTTTTTCGTAGAGACGGGGTTTCACCGGGTTAGCCAGGATGGTCTTGATCTCCTGACCTCGTGATCCGCCCGTCTCGGCCTCCCAAAGTGCTGAGATTACAGGCTTGAGCCACCGCGCCCGGCCTAGGAGTACTCTTAAATATAGGTTTCTGATAAATTTAGAGATTGTGCCATTGGAGCAGAGAGAAAAACTTCCCGGGCTCTCGTGGAGAGCTGATATATTCATGAGGTTTGCTGATCTCATATCAAGTGGAACAGGAGTTAAATGCACGGACTGAACTAATAGAAGACTGAAATAATTGTGCATGGCTTTTTATAAACAGAAATTTGCTGATTCTTTTTTTGTTTTTCAGAGTCAAAAAAAAAAAAAAACCTTTCTCTTCTTGTAAGCTATTTACAGCTTTTACCAATGGAATATAGTATACTCTTATGAGCAAAATTTAAAATATAATTCCTTTCTGTCAACCTAATTTCTTCAAACTTTGGAAACTTTGTGAGTATTCTTAATTTGTAACAATACGGTGTAAAACAAAAACAAAATTCTAAGTCCCACCCACCCAACGGACGGACCCTCCCCTCAGCCAAGGACTACTTCTGGTCTACAATACTAATAATCTTCTGGCCTGCTACTACTGATAATTCCAAAGTTAACCTGAAAAACTAGTTGGGGTCATCCTGAGAAATGGGGGTCAGACATGTCTCCTTATACCTTCCTCCCTTTTGGAATTCAGACACAACTGATCAGTATTAACATCAACACAGAGACCTTAAGGCGGATAGAACAGACTCTTTAAGTCTCATAAGAAGCATTTACAACCGATTCTCTGAAGCCTGCTACCTGGAAGCTTCATCTGCAGGATAAAACTCTGGTCTCTATATGCCCTTATCTTAACCCAGGCATTCCTATATATTGATTCCAGGTCTTTCAATAATAACTCCTTCAACCAACTGCCAATCAGAAAATCTTTGTTTTTCAATATTTCATTTTATTTTATTTTATTTTGTTGAGTTTTGCTCTTGTTGCCCAGGCTGGAGTGCAATGGCACGATCTCAGCTCACTGCAACCTCCACCTCCCAGGTTCAGGCAATTTTCCTGCCTCAGCCTCCCGAGTAGCTGGGATTACAGGTGACCCCACCACCACGCCCGGCTAATTTTTTTATATTTTTAGTAGAGACGGGGTTTCACCATGTTGGCCAGGATGATTTCGAACTCCTGACCTCAAGTGTTCTGCCCGCCTCAGCCTCTCGAAGTGCTGGGATTACAGATGTGAGCCACCGCACCCAGCCCAGTCAGAAAATCTTTGAATCTGCCTGTGACCTGGACCTCCCCACCCCCGATCCCCCGCTTTCAGCTGACCTGTCCTTCCAGACCAAACCAGTGTGCATCTTGTATGTATTGATTAATGTCTTACGTGTCCCTAAAATGTAGAAAAACAGGCTGTAACCTGACCACCTTGGGCACATGTTCTCAAGATCTCCTGGGCTGTGCCACTCATATTTGACTCAGAATAAAGTGCTTCAAATATTTTACAGATTTCAAGTGTCAAACTCTCCAATTATGCCCTGTTATAAAAGAAAATCAATTCTTATCGGACTTATGCAAATAACTATTGTTAATAATATTTGTTATTAAATAATATATTTATTATATATTCATGTATAATATATAATATTAAATATATTATAATATATAATATATAATATTTATATATAACATAAATATATAATATATATTATATATAACATAAATATATTATATATTATATATAACATAAATATATAATATACAATGTAACATAAATATATAATCTATAATACAACATAAATATATAATATATATTATATAACATAAATATATATTATATATAACATAAATATATTATATATTATATATAGCATAAATATATTATATATTATATATAGCATAAATATATAATATATATTTATATAATATAAATATATATAAAATATTATAATATAATATATATAATTATAATATATATTATATATAATAAATGTAATATATAATTATAATATTATAATATTATATATTATATATAATTACATATAATTAGTCCTTATTATACATACTTATATATAATTAGTCCTTATTATATATAATTATATATAATTAGTCCCTATTATATATAATAGAAAATATAATTATATATAATTATATATAAGGACTAATTATATGTAATTATATATAATTATAATATTTAGTTAATATTATATATTATACATAATATATAATAAATATGTTATTTACTAACAATTAAATATTATTAACAATTGTTATTTGCATAAGTCCGAGAAGAATTTATTTTCTTTTATAACAGGGCATAATTGGAGACACTGCCCTATAGAGCCAATAAAAGTCCCTTGGAAAAACTGGCCCCATGTCACTGACTTGTGACAAGACTGTCACTTCCTGACAGATCTAGGAACCCCAGAAACAGTCTGTGGTCTGTGTCTTTCTCCAGAGACGACTTTGAGGGCTTCAGTGGTTAAAGAAGAGAAGCAGGCTGGCCCGGGAAAGGCGCCCAGATCCTTCCTCCCACCTCTTTCCCAATGGCTCCTTCTACTCCCATCCCTCATTCATCCTTTCTTTCATATTGATGAGGCCTGTTGTGCCTGTGTGTGCCAGACCCTCAGACTTTAGGGGTGCCCTGCCCACCTCTCCTGTGCGTTAAGTACCTGACAGGCTAGGGCTGAAGGCAGGTTTTGAGTAAGAAAATAGAAGATCTCTAAAAGTTCCTGAAACAGAGGCAGAGAAGGGGTAGTGATGGATTTGGGGAAGGACATGGGTGCCTAGAGAGGACGGCTAATGATGACTATCTCTTGGGTAGGAAAGGGGCGGGTGGGACTCCTCCACCAAACAGATCCCTGTCTGAGCACAGCATGGGAAGCTGCGGGGAAAAGCCTCCACCTACACCCCAGACAACATCTACTGTCACTTTAGCTGCAAATCCACCTGCCCGAAAACCTTCGGGCCTACCTCATGTGAAAAGGGAATTCATCTACTCAGATATGCCCTTGTAAGTTCCACTCTGTCTCAACAGAAGGGAAACCAAGCAAGATGCAGGAAGGCACAGCCCAGGGCCATCTAGTGCCAAGGCAGCTGCTCAGGTGGGGCCCTCTGTCCAGCTGGCGGGGACTCTGAGGCTGAGAAGGCCTGTCTGGATGGTGTTGAGGGCTCATCTTCCTAGCAGGCTGCTCAGTCATGAACACCCCGTTGATTCTCCGGGAGGGCACAATTGGGGCAGCCTGGCAGGCTGGATCCAGCCCTACCTCCGAAATGCCCTGTCCTAGGGAGGAGTGACTCGGCCAGGACTGCTTCTCAGCAGCCACGGGCAAAGCTCAGGGCAGATTCCACTTCTCCACAGGCCTCTCGCCACACAGGGAACGAGAGGAAGCCCCTGCCCTGGCTCTCTGCCCTCCACCTCTCCAAGCTTAGTGCCGACGCCGCCCCTGGCTCACTGGCCTCTGCCTCCTCTCTGTGCCTGGCCATGCACCTCCTCATTGCTGCCTCTGCAGCACTGCACCTTCCGTCCCTCTGCCTGGTCACCCTTCCCGGGTCTTGCTGAGGCTCCTTCACACAGAGGCCACAGCACGAGAAGCATCCTCCCCTCTGACGTCTCCGGAGGAGGCTCTGCTGCCCCCCGAGTTCCTGAGAATCCCTCTCCCTCACCCAGACCCTCCCTCTCCCTCACCCAGACCCTCTGCCTGGGGCCCTCAATGCTTTCACCTCCCTCCTCTGTCCTCAGACTCAGAAAGCAGAGCAGGGTGGGGGCTGGTCAGAGGTGGCCGCTGCTGCCCATCAGGTTTCCCCAGGGAACTTGTCAAAAGAGGGCTTGGTGGGGGTGGGTGCCCCTCTCTAAGCTCGAGGGGTCAAGCAAGTAGATCCCAGATGGGAGGGCCCCAGGGTGCTGCGTGCAGAGCGGCCCCAGGCTGGGCCCCCCAGCCAGGCTGACCACTGAGCACACCCTGTGTCCAGGGTCATGACTGTCCATCCTCTGGGCCCCTCCTGGAACCAGGCTTCAGCCTCCCTCCTGGGACACTTGGAGGGTCCCCTCCAGAGCACAGCCTCTGCAGGTGTGCACCTGTGGGCAGCATCGTTTTCCTGGCCGATGAAAGAGGAGCTGGAGTTAGGGCAGGTGTGGCTCCACGCTGTTGTGGCAGGGCCAGGTTTCACTGACAGCTGACCAGGCAGGTCCCCTTAACAACTTTCAGCACTGACCGAGTGATTACGTCAAATATTAAAAGCTGGCCGGGCGTGGTGGCTCGCACCTGTGATCCCAGCACTTTGGAAGGCTGACGCAGGCGGATCACCTGAGGTCAGGAGTTCAAGACCAGCCTGCTCAACATGATGAAACCCCCATCTCTACTAAAAATACAAAAATTAGCCGGGCGTGGTGGCTCGTGCCTGTAATCCCAGCTACTTGGGAGGCTGAGGCAGGAGAATCGCTTGAACCCGGGAGGCAGGGAGGCAGAGATTGCAGTGAGCCAACATCACACCACTGCACTCCAGCCTGGGTGACAGAGCAAGACTCTGTCTCAAAAAAAAATTAAAATTAAAATTAGCTGGGCATGGTGGCTCAAGTCTGTAATCCCAGCACTTTGGGAGGCTGAGATGGGTGGATCACGAGGTCAGGAGATCAAGACCATCCTGGCAAATACGATGAAACCCCGTCTCTACTAAAAAATACAAAAAAAACTAGCCGGGCGAGGTGGCGGGCGCCTGTAGTCCCAGCTACTCGGGAGGCTGAGGCAGGAGAATGGCGTAAACCCGGGAGGCGGAGCTTGCAGTGAGCTGAGATCCGGCCACTGCACTCCAGCCTGGGCGACAGAGTGAGACTCCGTCTCAAAAAAAAAAAAAAAAAAAGAAAATTAAAATTAAGAGGTGAGAGAGCCAGCACCCTTCTACAAAGGTTAGAATGTAACAAAAGCCCACCAAGAGTTTTGCCCAGGCCTTTCCTGGGCCTTGAAGCATGACAAGATAATGAAGGAATTCTTAACGGGACCCATTTAGGATTTAACAAGTTTTATTGGGGTCTAAAGAAATGCCCCCAACCTCCATGATTTAGCAGGAGATGAGATAAGGGTAATCACCCCTGCACCTGGACCCCCCTAAATTAGGTAAATTTACTGAGGCTCCAGAGGAAGGTCTTTAGGACTCAGGCTTTAGTTATAGATTAGAAGGAATTTATCACGTATGTTTTAGGGGAATGCACACTTACACATAGACCTATAGCTTCAAAGGTATATAAGCTCCGGAAAACTTAGTAATTTTGAGTTGATCTGGTGCTATTTTCCCAGCCTGCTCCCTGTTCCCATTTACAGAAGCAAACTCCCTTCTTTCCCAGTTCGTCTGCATCTCATTATCAAGCCGTGAGAATTAGCTGCCCAACCCCGGTTCAGCCTGGGTACAATTTGGCGAGCCAGCCGGGAGAAAGCGGCTAAGCGGCTTCGTAGGTATGGCCGGATTTTGTCGGATTCGGATTCCTAACTATGGATTCATGGGAAAGCCCTTAGGAGCTGTGGAAAGGGGCCGACCACGATCCTTTCGAGTGGGAAGAAAGGCACCAACATTTGATTAGCAATTGAAGTGTGAGTGAATCTCCACCCCCGCCTTAGGGCTTCCAGATCCTCCTCAGCCCTTCCAACTGAATGTGCACGAGAGACGGTTTGGCACTTGGAGTCTCAATGCAAAGGTGAGGCGAAGCGTTACAACCCAGAGCGTACGTTTCAAAGCAGCTTGCCGCGGTAGCCAAGGGCTGGCTGGACACCCTGCCTTCGAGCAGTTGTTGCTGCTTGCCTGCTACTCGAGGGAGCCGAGATGCCGACCGTGGGGCGGCCTGTCACAATACATGCGCCCCACCATATGTTAGTGTTACTGGAGCAAAAAGGAGGTTATTGGCTGACAGCAGGCCAACTGGGTAAAGCTATCAAGCCATACTTTTAGACGACCCCAAAGTAAAGCTGCAAACCACCGGAACTCTAACCCCTGTTCCATTATTCCCTCCCACCGAGGAGCCTGAGAAACCCTACATAACTGTCTAGAGGTCATAGACCAAGTGATCTCCGGCCACCCGGACCTAAAGGCTGTAGCCCTCCTGTGCACAGACTGGACCTTGTTTGCAGACGGGAGTAGCTTGGTCACCGACGGGAAGAGAAACACCACGTATGCTGTGGTGACCTCCTCAGAGGTAACAGAGGCGAGAACTTCGTCGGCAGGCACCTTGATGCAGAAGGTGGAGTCAATTGCCCTTAAAACTGTCCCAAGTTAAGAGCGCCAACATATGGGCTGAGTCCAAGTACGAATTCATGATAGCTCACGCACACAGGGTTATCTGGAGGGAAGGAGCGTGGTTAAGGGCGGATAACCAAAGTTAAAAATGCTCAGCAAGTGTTAGAATTGTTAGAGGTGGGGCGGGAGCGGCAGCTCATGCCTGTAATCCCAGCACTTTGGGAGGCCGAGGCAGGTGGATCACTTGAGGTCAGGAGTTCGAGACCAGCCTGGCCGACATGGTGAAACCCCGTTTCTACTAAAAATACAAAAATTAGCCGGGCGCAGTGGTGCGTGCCTGTAATCCCAGCTACTCGGGAGGCTGAGGCAAAACAATCTCTTGAACTGAGGAAGCGGAGGTTGCAGTGAGCCAAAATCGTGCCACCGCACTCCAGCCTGGGCAGCAGAGGGAGACTCCGTCTCAAAAAGAAAAAAAAAAAAAAAGAGTTAGAAGCGATAAAGGCCCCACAGGAAATAGCCGTAATGCATTGCCCCGGCCATCAACGCAGTAATTCCGAAGTGACAAGGGGCAATGCTTTCGCACACCACACCACCAGGCATTCAGCCAGTGATAGCATCAAAATCCAGGCGCCCTTAATTCCCCAAATAGACTTCAAGGCCCTCGAGCCCCGGTATGCTTCTGAAGATGAAAAGGCTGCAGAAGATAAGGGATTCAAACTAAATGAGGTGGGGCGGAGGCATAGAGAGGAAAGAGCGCAGGCGTAGTCTGGGCAGCAGTGCGTCTCGTCTGCCCCCTGTTAAAGTACGTTCACGATAGCCTGCACTTTGAGAGAGACGCTTCGCTGGCCTTTGTACAAAATTATTTGAAAGGGAAAGGACTAAAGGCCCACTTAGAGAATATCATTTAACACTGTCATCTGTGTGCCCGGAATGAGCCTAATAATCATAGCCAAGGGCAGCCTGGGCAACAAGAAAGAGGAAGGTACTCACTAGAAAACCAGCAAATAGACTTTACACAGATGCCACCAGGCCCTGGGGATGCAAATACCTCCTAGTTCTAGTGGGGACTTTCTCTGGCTGGGAGGAAGTGTGCCCATGTCGCTCTGAACAAGCAACTGAAGTAAAGTTTTGCTGAAGGAAAGCATACCACGATACGGGCTCCCTGACGTAATCCAAAATGATAATGGGCCTTCACTCACCTCTGAGATAACTCAACAAATGAACAAAGCATTGGAAATGAAGCGGACGCTGCACTCAGCATGAAGACCTCAATCTTCCGGACAAACTAAGAGAATGAACCGCAGCCTAAAAACATTCATTGCCAAGTTGTGTCAAGAGGCTCCACTGAAAAGGACTCAGGTACTTAGCATAGCACTGCTCCCTGTAAGTGGGATTAAAATAAGTCCCTGTGAAACTGTCTCTGGCAGACCCTTTGCAGCTAATCTGTCTCAGGCCACCAAAGTGCCCCTAGATAGGGAGTTGGCTGTTAAGAATCATGTTGCTGACTTAGGACAAACCCTTAACGTTTTGCATAAGTTTGCTTCCAACAGGGATGCGGTGAATTCCACAGACACCTGCCACCCACTCCTACCTGGCAATCAAGTACTGCTGAGGGAATGGAAGGAAGCCACAACGGGAGAAATGGAAGGGCCCTACCACGTGCTCCTGACCATGGGCACAGCGCTGAAGCTGGCAGGCATCAATCCTTGGGTCCATCACACGCGAGTGGAAAGACCCTTGCCGGCCGAGAGCCCTGCAGCAGAGGAGTCTCCCGCCACGGCTGGGAAGCAGAACCCCTAAAAGGCCTGAAGTTTCCATTCAGAAAATACCAGGACTTTCTCTTCTAGCGCTCTGTCTTGCGATGCCTCTCATCATTCCTGCTCTTACCTCTCATCTTCCCTTACACTGGGCACAGGACTATGCAGATAACCTACAGCCAGCCTCCTGCAGGGTCTGTGGCCTCTCACCCCTTTCCAGCACCTCAGGGCTGCCTTGGCGGGGGTCGCCCATCCAGGGGAAGGACTGGATTTACCGGCAAACCTTTCTGGGAAATCTAAAATCTCGGACTGGGTCACAAATGACAGGAGTCACCAGGGCAAATGTCTCAGAGTGGCCCATAAACAAAACTTTAGACGGCCCAGGGCACACAAGGCCATTCTCAGTAAACAAAACAAGGGATGATGCAACGGCTTTAACTATGCCCTTGCCGAGTCTGAAGGTGGATGTCCAGGCTATTATACCACAAAATGTCCGGTATAAAAATGGCTTTCTTCGAATTTAGAATGGATTTATTTGACTAACTGCCTCCATCGGACATTGAAACCAAGTAGCCCCCTTATGCTGCAAACACCAGAACCCCTCCCTTGACCAGTGGCTTTAAAGTAACTCGAATCCTGGGATGGATCCCGCCACACATTGACCACCGGCCTAACGTAACTCGGATCGTGGCACGGATTCCGCTGCACATATTGGAGTGCCCCAACAAAGAGATCTGAGTTTTTATTTGTGTTTTGTGTTTTATTTTTTTTTTGGAGACGGAGTCTCTGTCACCCAGGCTGGAGTGCAGTGGAGCGATCTCGGCTCACTGCAACCTCTGCCTCCCAGGTTCAAGCGATTCTCCTGCCTCAGCCTCCAAAGTAGCTGAAATTACAGGTGCCTGCCACCACACCCCGATAATTTTTTTTTTTTTTGAGACGGAGTCTCGCTCTGTCGCCCAGGCAGGAGTGTAGTGGCTGGATCTCAGCTCACTGCAAGCTCCGCCTCCCAGGTTCACACCATTCTCCTGCCTCAGCCTCCCATGTAGCTGGGACTACAGGTGCCCGCCACCTCGCCTGGATGGTTTTTTGTATTTTTTAGTAAAGACGGGGTTTCACCTTGTTAGCCAGGATGGTCTCCATCTCCTGACCTCGTGATCCGCCCATCTCAGCCTCCCAACGGATAATTTTTATATTGTTTTAGTAGAGATGGGGTTTCACCATGTTGGCCAGGCTGGTCTTGAACTCCTGGCCTCAAGTGATCCACCCGCCTCAGCCTCCCAAAGTGCTGGGATTACACACGTAAGCCACTGTGCCCGGCCCACAACAAAGAGATTTGTTTGCCACTGACTGGTCCCAATGACCTGGCCTACACTGGGATGCCCCTGAAGGAACCCAGTGGCTTTGTGGCACCATTTTATGGCCACGGCTGCCCTCGGGCACGGTGAGACGCTGCACTCTAGGCCTCCTATGGGCACAGGGACCCTGGTAAAAACCATCCAGAATCCAGCCAATCTCCCACCTATGCTTAACAGATGGATCAGTTCAGTCTTTCACAGGGACGGTCATCTGGCCGCAATCTTTACGCCCTCAGTAGGCTTAGAAAGGGTCATACGGCAGCCAGAGGCTAATTTTCCGCAGCGAGCGTTAAATGACAGTCTCCAAAGTGTTTCCCGTGTGAATGCTGAAATGCACCATAGGTGGAAAGCTACCTTGCAAAATCAAACAGCCCTAGACATTCTAACAGCGGCCGGGGGGACCCCGTGCCCTCATCAGAACCGAATGTTGCATGTATGTACCTGACAATCCCGGGAATATTTCTCCGGCGTTAAAGGCTCTGCATCCACAGATGCAGGTCACCTCCAGTCCTAGGCTATCAGTTAATGGCCGGATCGCATCGTGGCTTAGCAGAGGGCCTCCCTAGGGGCTGAACATCCTTGCAGTCCAGGCCATTCTTGCAGGCACCGGCATCGTTTACGTTGTGGAATGTATTGCTGTTGCATACTGTTCCAAAACATCCCTCCAGCTCATACTCTTTCAGCAGGTGCTGCCTCTAGGCCCCCGAAACAGAGAGTACTACTGGGAACAAATCAACCTCCTTCACTCCAACACTGCATTCAGTGCCCCATAACGACGACCTCCTATCAGCAGGAGGTAGCCAGAAAGACTATAATGCTCCATCCCCCCATGATTCTCATAATAAATACCTATGCAAGCATGATAGCAATCATGCATAATTCGACAGTGGGGACTGCGGCAGGCCAGGTCTCACTAACGGCTGAACAGGCCGGCCTCCATGACAACCGTCTCAGCACTGACTGAGTGGTGAAGTTAAAGATTAAAAGCTGAGAGAGCCAGCGCCCTTCAACAAAGGCTGGAATGTAATAAAAGCCCACCAAGAGTTTTGTCCAGGCCCTTCCTGGGCCTTGAAGCATGACAAGATAATGAAGGAATTCTTAACGGGACCCGTTTAGTATTAAACAAGTTTTATTGGGGTCTAAAGGAATGCCCCCAAACTTTCATGATTCAGCAGGAGATGAGATAAGGGTAATCACCCCAGCACCTGGACCCCCCTAAATTAAGTAAATTTACTGAGGCTCCAGAGGAAGGTCTTTAGGACTCAGGCCTTAGTTATAGATTAGCAGAAGTTCATCACTTCTGTCTTTAGATGAATGCACATGTACACGTAGACATACAGCTTCGAAGGTATATAAGCTCTGGAAAACTGCAATTTTGAGTTGGTCTGGTACTATTTTCCCGGCCTTCTCCCTGTACCCAGGGACAGAAGCAAACTCTCTACTTTCCCAACTCGTCCACACCCCATTACTGGACTGAGAGAATAAGGAGAGAATAAGCACCTGGCCCTCAGTTGAGTCTGGGGACATGGTGACTCACAATAGGCTCTGGCCCCAGATGCTGTGCTGGGGAAAGAGCAGGAGGGGGCGGGAGGGGAACAGGGACACCCTGTACTCTGCGGACACAGCCACCATGGGTCCTCTTGCAGGCTGAGAGAGAGGCTGTCCCCTGCCTTTGGGACAGGGTGCCTGCCTCCAGCGAGGGGACACCAGGTCCCTTTGTCCACAGATCCAGGAAGCTCCCACAAGGGAGTGGGTGATCTTCCCACAGTGGACAGGGCACCAGCCTCAAGGCCTTTGGCTGCATGCCCAGTGGGCACAGGATGTGTGTGGACGGGCCAGGGAGTGGGCCACCCCGCGGGGCTGGAAGCCACAGGGCAGCAGGGTATAAAGAGGGTGGGCCAAGGGCCGAGGCATCCACGGCAAGGATGGCTCTGCTTCTGCTGAGCCTGGGGCTGAGCATCATCGCGGCCCAGGAGTTCAATCCCCGAGCCGTTGTGCAGAGGAACTACAACATGGCTAGGGTGCGTCTGCGTTGGTGTCTGTGGGGAAGGGGCCAGACTTCAAGGCAACGGTCCTCCCCCAGCCTGGGGTCTCTGACCTGTGACCAGGGCGGCTGGTCCAAGGGGAGCCCACCTCTCCTCCCCAGGCTGTGACAGCAGCCTGGGAGGGCAGCGGTTACTCCAGGAGGGTCAGGCCGGGGAGGCCTGGGAGGGCAGGGGTTACTCTGGGAGGGTTGGGCAGGGGAGGCCTGGGAGGGTGACTGGGGTCCTGAAAGGTTAGAAGGGGCCCTGGGAGGGCAGAGGGGAAACCTGGAGAGTGGAGTGACGGCCAGCAGGGAGATGGGGGCCCTAAGAGGACAGAGGGGTTCCTAGAAGTAGAAGGGAGACCTGGGGAAAAGAGGGGGACTTGGTGGGAGAGGGTGGAGAGGGGGGCCTTGAGAGGACAGAGGGGAACCTGGGGGGGCAGAGGAGAGACCTGGGGCGGGCAGAGGGGGCCCTGGAAGGGCAGAGGGCATTCTGTGAGCAGAGGGGGGACCTTGGGGACAAAGGGGGGATATGGGGACAGAGGGGAGACCTAGGGGCAGAGATGGCCCTGGAAGGGCAGAGGGCATTCTGTGAGCAGAGAGGGGGCCTTGGGGGCAAAGGGGGGATATGGGGACAGAGGGGAGACCTGGGGGCAGAGACGGCCCTGGAAGGGCAGAGGGGATCTGGCTGGGAGCCAGATGCTCAGGGGCCGGGCCCTGGGAGGGAAGACTGTGGGCACTAAGCATCCCCAGAGCTGTCCCACAGCCCCCACCCACTGGAACTCTTTGTCTTCAGATTTCGGGGGTCTGGTATTCTATTTTCATGGCCTCAGATGACCTGAATCGGATTAAAGAAAACGGGGACTTGCGGGTCTTCGTCCGGAATATAGAACATTTGAAGAACGGCAGCCTAAAATTTGATTTCGAATTCATGTGCGTGTTGCCCATCTCAGCTGGCATCAGGAAGACCCATGCCCCTGCCACCCCAACGCATACTCTCACTCTTGCACACACAGGCTCGCACACTCAGACTCACACTCTGGCGAGAGCCTGAGCCTGTGCGTGTGACCCCTGGGGGCGGGGTGAGGTGGGAGCAGGGACTTGGTCGACCTGGCACCGTGCTCTCCCCTAAACATGGAGATGAAATCGCCCCCCTTCCGAGGCTGGGGTGAGGCTTGAAGAGATGAGGGTGTTGGGTGGGCTGCAGCAGGGCCCAGCCCGAGAACTCAGGGCTGTGGAATGAGGCCCAGGCACTGGGAGGGGGAGCCTGTGTCCTGGAGGAGGGGTGCACTCTGCCATCGCACGTCCAGGGGGCTGGAGCTCCACTCCCGGCATCTTCCTGGCTGGCTTCCAGGGTGCAGGGGGAGTGTGTGGCCGTGGTCGTGGTCTGCGAGAAGACAGAGAAGAATGGGGAATACTCCATCAACTGTAAGTGGAAGCCAGGCTCCTCCTGGCCTGATAGCCGGGGGTCCCCTTTCTCCAGGGCCTGGGACATATTCTGGTGAGCACTGACACCGGGGATTTTAGTTCAGCCTCCAACAGCTTGATCCTGAACTGGGGGGACCCATCCTGGCACCAACTCCAGGGGGGCTCCTGGCCCAGGGGAAGCAGGGAGGCAGGCGTGTCTTGCTGGGCTCTGGGGGACAGGCCCACTAAGGGACCACCAAGGTCTGCAACCCAATGACAAGGAGGGAGGGGGCTGTGCCACTGCCGCCCACGCCCTGTGCAGGGGTCTCCACTGGGCAAGCACCCTGGGCACTTCCCTTCCCCCCTCAAAAGGCCACATGACCTGGTATCCTCGCTTGTGGCCACACAGCACACCTGCCACAGGACCCCGAGGGTGTCGGGGCCAGGCCACACTGAGCCATGTCTCCACGCAGATGAGGGCGAGAACACGGTGGCCGTCTCGGAGACTGACTACAGGCTATTCATCACCTTCCACCTCCAGAACTCCAGGAATGGGACCGAGACCCATGCGCTGGCGCTCTACGGTACCTCCGCTGACCCCTCTGACTCCCTCAGGGACCCCACCGCCTCTGAAATCTGGCCCAACCCCGGGCCGAGGGTCTCGCCGTGGCCCTGGGGTTTGAAGAGGTGGTTCCCATTGGCCATTCCTTCCCACAGGCACACCGTGAGGGTGCTGGGTGCTTCAGTCTGTCACCTCTCCACCTCACTTGGCACAAAGCCCCTCTCTGGTCAGGGCATGACCCCTGCCCAGCCTCAGCACGGCCTGAGCACCCCCAGCAAGGCCCACCTTCACACAGAACCAACTCTGTTCCCAGCACGGGTCCCACAGCTGGAACCCGCCTTTCTGAGCAGATTTGAAGAAACCTGCAAAAAGTACGGACTCGGCCCACAAAACATCGTCGACTTGACCAACGAAGGTTGGCCCCACTGCTCCCAGACTGAGCAGGAGCCGGGACAGGGTGGGGATGGGAGGTGCTCCTGCCCGGTCCTTGTCCCTGCACTGAGAGCCCCCTCTGTCCTTCCAGATCACTGCTACTCCAAGCGTTAGAGGAGCCCGCCCAGGCCTCCCATGCGTGAGCTGCAGCTCGGGAGGGGCAGGGGGCTGGATGGGGAGAGCTTGGGGCCAACATCAGAGGCTGGGGGTCCCAGCCCAGGAGGTGCCCACCCCTCCCCCCAGTCTGGGAACCGAACACAAGGTGCTTGGTGAAAGATGCTGTGAAAAGCATCCGGGAGTCAGGGCAGTGATGGGGCCTTCTAGGGTGGTAGGGTCTGAGCAGGAAGTGAGATGGGGCCCTGTGTGAGTCTCCAGGGGCTGCTGTCACCACAAGCGGGTGACCAGGACAATCAGGATTTACTTTCTCACAGCCTGGAGCCCGAGATCTGTAACCGGAGGTCTGCAGGGCTGTGCTCCCTCCGCAGCCTCCTGGGGAGGGTCCTTCCTGCCTCTTTTGGCTGCTGGGGGCTCCAGGCATCCCTGGCTTGTGGCTGTGTCGTTCCAGCCTCTGCCTCTGTCTGTGTCTCCTCTTTTGTCTCTTCTAAGGACACGTGTCATTGGATTTAGGGCCCATCTTCATCCAGAATGATCTCCTCCTGTCAAGATACTTCACTTCACACCTGCAAAGACCCTTTCCCATCAGATGCCCTTCACAGGCTCCAGGAACTAGGATAGGAGCATGTCCTTTGAGGGTCACCACTCAGGCCACCACAGGCTCCTTCTCTGAGCTGCCCCTCCCTTCTCAGAAATGGTCCCAGCCCAGTAAAAACCTCCAGGGCCCCTTTCCCTTCCCAGAGCCTGAGTCTCCCAGAGACATGCCTCTAAAGGCACCTCTGCATTCCTGCATGAGGGTCCCTGAGGGTAAAGGAGTGGATGTACCTGTAATGCGTGGTGGCCCCAAGATGCGGGTGAGACAGCAACTGGCAACCACGGCCCTACCCTTGCCCTCCCCACCCTTCCCCTCCTTGTCCCTCCCCTCTCTGCCCCTCCCCTCCCTGGGCTCAGCCACTGCCTCTGGGGGAAGATGATGAACAATGTCACAGTGGAGGCAGGTGCCTGCGCCCCCCTCCATGTTTTGGTGAATAAAAGGGAGGTACCAGCCAATCTGCGGTGATTTTGTGCGTTAAAAGTGATTGTTGGCTGGGCATCTGTCAGAGAGATGTGAAAACGACTGCTTATGTATGATGCTGTCAAACTCACAAAACCGCAGAGGGGCACACACGTCGGTGATTTCCGGAGGTTACAAATGGGAAGTAGGAATTCAGCCAGAAGGGGGCACCAAGAGGGGCCCTGGTGACCATGGACCATCCTGCACTGTGACCCTGGCGGTGGACACACGACGCTGCACGTGCAGCAGAAATGTGGCTCTGTCTGAGGAGCCGCTGGCCCTGCCCCCCGCCCAGGGGAGACCCAGAAGCGTCTGTGCTGGGGGCGTGCTCTGGGCGGCCCCAACTCTGGCGTCTGTGTGAACTCTGCAGGAGGGTCATCCTGCGGGTCACAGTCCCAGGTGCTCAGGAAGAACCTGTCCCCAGAGCCAGTGCCTGCTTGTAAAGGAGCTAACTGGAGCTGTCTTAGGATAAGGGTCCTGATGCCACCCCCCACCCCACCTCCATTGGGAACTCCAGGCTGTAAGGTGAGGCTGGGTTGAGCTTTAGTGCCCCCTGTATGGGTGCTAGGCCTGGGGAAGGAGCAGCTCCATTGGGATGGGAGGGAGTGGGAGGCACCTGGCATTCCCACGGCTACTCAGCTTCCGGCCCCCTGTTTGGATCTGGGCCCAGCCTGCTGAGCCGCAGCGGGAACACGCGAGAAGCTGCCCACTCGGCGCGGCCTGTTGGTGCAGAAAGCTGGCCTTGGAAGAGCAGAGCCAAGGCTGCCAGAAAGGGGTGCTGGGAGGCCACTGCCCATTGGTGCAGGAGGAGCCTCTGGGCCCCAGAGGAGGCCTGGGCATGGGGGTGGATGTGGACATAGGCAGAAGCCTTTAGCCCCACCCCGGAAGGTGGCACAAAGGGGAGCCGAGCCAGAGCTGAGCATCCCCAGCACCCACCCCACCATCAGCTGCTCAGGCTAGCCCTGGCCTCAGACTCCTGCAGTCCCAATCCCAGGGGCCTCAGGTGGACGAAGGAACAGGGCGGTGGGCAGGGCATGAAAGAACCACCAAGAGACCACCCTCATTGTTGGCATTTGGGGTGGCACTCAGTCAAACAAAAGTCTAGTGAGGCCGGGTGCAGTGGCTCATGCCTGTAATCCCAGCAATTTGGGATGCCGAGGCGGGTGGATCACCTGAGTTCAGGAGTTGGAGACCAGTCTGGTCAACATGGTGAAACCCCATCTCTACAAACAACACAAAAATTAGCTGGGTGTGCTGGCGGGCACCTGTAATCCCAGCTACTTGGGGGGCTGAGGCAGGAGAATCGCTTGAACCTGGGAGACAGAAGTTGCAGTGAGCCAAAATCATGCCATCGCACTCCAGCCTGGGCAACAAGAGTGAAACTCCATCTCAAATAAATGAATGAATTAATTAATTTAATTTAATGTATTCAGACCGTGACTCCTCCTCACCCTCCACTGCTCCCTCCTGTCCAAGCACACCCTTCTTTCCCTGATGATGGAGGAGCACCCCCCAAGGTGGTCTTGCACTTCCATGCTGCATCCCAGGCTATTCTCCCCCATCAGCCAAACTGTCCCTGTTGAAACAGAAGTCAGTGTTCTGCTTCCTGTGACACAGAGAAGCTCTGAGCAGACCCCTCCCACTATACACACAGATAATAGCTAGGAAGTTTGAATCAAATATAAACAACTTTCGGGCTGGGCGCCGTGGCTCATGCCTGTAATTCCAGCACTTTGGGAGGCCGAGGTGGGCGGATCACGCGATCAGGAGATCGAGACCGTCCTGGCTAACATGGTGAAACCCTGTCTCTATTAAAAATACAAAAAAATTAGCCAGGCATGGTGGCAGGCGCCTATAGTCCCAGCTACTCGGGAGGTTGAGGCATGAACCCCGGGAGGCAGAGTTTGCAGTGAGCCAAGATTGCACCACTGCACTCCAGCCTGGGCAACAGCAGGAGTCTCTGTCTCAAAGAAAAAAAACAAAAACAAAAAACTTTCTAAAGGTACTTGAGTGTGGAGGAAGGTTGACTCTCACGACATCTACAATGAACCCGCTTTCAAAGATGGCCCCATTCTGAGGTGCTGGGGGTTAGGACATCAACATGCATTTTGGGTGCTTGGGGGAGCACCACTCAGTCACAACACCCTCCGATCACCATCCCTGCTCTGACAACCCCTGGGGCTCATCTTACGGGTGGGGACACCTGTGGCACAATTTGGCATCATCATCTGGAGCCCAGAATCCCCTACCCTCCACCCCCCAACCCCAGTGCTCAGTCCCAGGCTCTCTCTGTTCAGGGCCTGTGTCCCCCTAGCTGTGTTCCAGGAGGGTTCCCCAAGGTGACTGATAAGGTTTGACTGTGTCCCCACCCAAATCTCATCTTGAATTCCCACGTATTGTGGGAGGGACTTGGCAGGAGGTAACTGAATCATGGGGGCAGGTAGGTCTTTCCTGTGCTGCTCTTGTGATAGTGAATAAGTCTTACGAGATCTGGTGGTTTTAAAAAGAGGAGTTTCCCTGCACAGGCTCTCTCTCTCTTTGCCTGCTGCCATCCCTGTAAGACCTGACTTGCTCCTCCTTGCTTTCTGCCGTGATTGTGAGGCTTCCCCAGTCACATGGAACTGTAAGTCCAATTAAACCTCTTTGTTTTGTAAATTGCTGTGTCTCGGGTATGCCTTTATCAGCAGCACGAAAATGGACGAATACAGTAACCAACACACAGGCCCAGGAAGTTGGCCCAGCCCAAGATTCGCTGTTGATTTTGGAAACTGGCTTTGTGGGAGTATAACATTTTGGTGTCCAAAGCCACAGAGAAAGAACACGCTGGCTCACATTTCCCAGGATGAAGCCCCTTCCCTGAGTCAGGGGCACCCAGGGACACCTCACCAGGCACCCTGACCACATAGCTATATAGACAGGCCAGGGCCCAGCATCCCTGCAGCCAGTGAGTCCCCAGTTGTCCCTCTGCCCCAACTGCCCATGCCTGGGGATGCAGCTGATTGTGGGCCTGGCACTGGCTGGTGGCCTCCGAGCTCATGGGGTGCTCTCCCAAGAGCAGGTGTCAGACCTGTCACAGGTGAGACAGTACCTCCCGAGGGGCTCCGGGGGCTTCCAGGAGGAAGGGCCAGGGACCAGGCTGGGAGGACAGTCCTGACACCCAGTCAGCATCATGGTGGTCAAACCCCGAGTGAGCATCCTGGACAGTGGGCCGAGCTGACTCCTGGCTAGAGTAGAAGTGTCCCCTATCCCCCACACCTGCCTGGAGATCCTTCTGGAAAACACGACTCTGACAGTCCCTGCCTCAGGCAGCCATGCCACCCCATCTGAGTCAGCGCCCAGGAAGCAGACCTGAGAGGCCCCCTAGTACCACACTCCCCGGTCAGCACAGCCAGATGCCCACAGGCACCGCTGCCCACAGCAGAGCATGGACACACTGTGGGCACCCCCAGACCAGGATGTGGGGCTCAATTCCAAGGTCACCCTTTGCACAGCTTGTAAATGGCCGAGGGGGATTCTGAGGGTAACTTTGGGATTAGAGCCTCTGCTGTGGTCCTGGAAGAAGCCCTGAGCTCAGTCCAGAGGGGTCCCAGGGACCCTAGCGGT
The DNA here is from genome assembly GCF_003255815.1 of Theropithecus gelada. Lineage (NCBI taxonomy): Eukaryota > Metazoa > Chordata > Mammalia > Primates > Cercopithecidae > Theropithecus > Theropithecus gelada. Next base: position 2,594,931 of record NC_037683.1, on the reverse strand, counting down.
GGGGCAACATGGAGATCAGCAAGGCCGGCCATCCTCCCCGCTTGCTGCCCATGAGCCACCATCCACAGGAGGTGCTAGGGAGGCCAGCGATCCCTTGGCCAGGGCATAGGGTTAGCCTAAAGGCCTGGAGTCCACCAGCTCGGCCAGCACTTCAAGGCGTTCCTGGGCACGATCTGAGCAGGACACTAGGCACCAACTGCTGGTGTGGATGGAGCTGGACGGGGGAGAAAAGGGTTCTCCCCCCACCCAATCAGCCTCTCTCTTGCTTGCAGCTCTCTGGGGGAGGGGGTTCTGGCCCCCCATCGGCCTCTCTCGTGCCCACAGCTCTCCGGGAGCTGGCACAACTCAGCCTTGGCCTCCAACAACTCTGCCCTGATCAACCCTGGTCGCGCTTCAGGTTCTTCATCAACACCTTGGACCCAAAGGACAGGAATCTGCATGGGGAAATCCTCGTGCATGAGTTCAGTGTACAAGGCGGGCTCAGGATGGGTGGGGTGCTGGGTGGCCTTGGTCAGCCCTTGGTGGGGGGATGCTGCTTGACCACCAGCTGGTCTGACTCCCACCTCCAGCCCTCTCGCCTGCAGTGTGGGCTCAGCCACCCACCTGCCTCCGCCAGCCATGCCCAGCCCGTGTGGCCTCTCATCATAGCCCGCCCACGGTCTCTCGGGCATCGAAAGGACAAGCTTAAGGGCTGTGCATATGCACCACGTGTACAAGACGGCTGTGTGCACACGTTCCCCCGGGGCAAGGGGCTGTCAATGCCACTTCCCTTCGCAGTGTTCTCTTAGTTGTCGGCAGCGCAGCAATCTGCAGTTACCAGGGGAGCCAGAGCCAGGAGCAGAGGCAGGCGAAGCCCCAGGAGGGGAGGCAGTCGGAGCTGAGAGGGGAGGTAGGCATGGCCCAGGTGCGCAGGGAACTGAGGGAGACGACTGGATGCTTCCCCGCTGCCTCTGTCCACAGGGAACAGAGCTGGTATGAGACACAATCCCTCAGCCTTCGAGACTGACAACGGCCAATTCACCCTGGAGGGTGCGTGCTGGTGCAGGTGGGTCCTACTGTCCCCTGTGCAGCCCCACGGGGGGCACAGCCCCATTCCCAGACATGGTCTTTGGTTTAGAGCCATGTGGCTGGAAATTCTGACAGGTGACAGGAGTGCAGGCCCTTCCCTGAGGGCTCCCCAGGACCCCTGGGCACTGCCAACCACTCTCAGGGCACAGAAGCCACTCACCCCTGCCCCAGGAGAAGCCTCTGTGTCCTGGCTGTGTGCCTCCTGCCCCAGGGTCTGCACCAGGCAGGCACTGTGCCCTGTGCAATCCACACACAGCCGGGCTGCAGCAGACGGGCCTGTGGGACCCCAAGCCCTGGGTCAGCCCCAACATTCTCCACAGTTTGGGGACACAACATGGTCTACCTGGAGGAGGTGGTGCCTGATGACCTCCTGGTTATCATCTGGTCAATCAACACAAGGGTGTGACCAGCCTGCTGGCCTGTGTGATGGGTAGGCAGGACCTCACCCCATGCCACCACCCGTCCAGGAAAGAAGCTTCAGAGGGAGGAGGTGGCAGCACTGTGCTGGCCCTGTGGGACCCTGCCCGGGAGGCAGGCTCTGCCTCTGTTTACCCACCACAGGGGCTAGCAGGAGCCTGAGCAGAGGGGGAGAAATGGAGCCTGGTGTGGGCAGCTCCAGGCCATACCCACGCACACGCATACCCATCCACACCCACTGCAGCCCCGGGGGCCACCCACCCACACTCATTCACACACTCATTCACTCTCAGGCACACACATCACTCTAGTTCTCACACATGCAGTCATATACCCACACTATCTCATTCACACTGACATGCACATTCACACATTCGTATAGTCACACTGCTCACATGCACACATGCACATGCACTCTCAAGCACACACAAAATGTACTCTCTGTACACTCACAGGCACACACATGCTCTTACATGCACACACACACTCGCATGCACACTCATGTACACACAGGCACACCACATGCACTCACACACACAGGCACACTCGCACTCACATGCATGCACACACATGTACACACATGCTCTCACATGCAAACGCATGCATACTCGCATGTACACTCATGTACATACACATGCACATGACATGCACTCTCATGTACACACACACATGCATACACACACATGCACACTCATGCACTCAGGCACACACATGCATTCTCATGCATACACACACGCGCATTCTCATGCATACACACACGCACACACACACGTTCATGCACACACAGGCATGCACTCTCGCACACACACTGTCCCACGCATGCTGCTCCCTCTTGCCGCGTGGCCCAGCCCCTGCTCTCCGGCTCACCTGAGGCTAAGCTCATCCCGTGAGGTGCCAATGTCTACTTCTAGAGGCCGCATCAAAGCAGGTTCCTTTCTTCTCAACTTGGGCGACAAACTTCCTCTACGGATCCAGGAGTAAATATTCCACTGGGTCTGTGGCCCACACAGTCCGTGGAATATACCTCCCTCCTCCCTCACTACAGAGAAAGGATGAGCTGCTCTCTTCTCCCCAGTACCAGAGGGAAATCTCTCGTCAAGACACACAGCTCCCTGTTGGTTCCGGAGAGCACAGAGCTCCGATCCCCCCACGGCATCCTGACCCCTCGGGTCCCTGCCTGAGGGCCCTCCCTGAGGTGCTGGTCTCGGGAAGAGAACTGTTTCTCTGGCCCCCAGCGCCCCAATACCCACAGCCCCCTGCCCTGACACAGCCATCTCTGTGGCCAGGAGGGAGACCCCAAGGACCCTGACAGCCCCTTGTGTTCTGTACACGGTCCAGAAACTCAGCACAGAGACAACGTTCCTGGAAGTGTCTGAGGACATGTGTGACGACCTCGGCCTCCCCAGGGGGCAGATCGCGCTGCTGGACCAGGCAGGTGAGGCCCCTGCCCTCCCATCCTCACTGTTTCCCTTTGGCCCACGTGGCCATCTGGTGGTCAGGGGCAGCCAGGGCAGGGCCAGGCCTGAGGCTAACCCAGGTCATTCCACTCCCCCAGATCACTGCCAGAGGCTCTGGAACTAGGGCTGTCGGCCCCAGCAACAGGTGGGCAGCCCCTCTCCTTGGAGCTGCAGGCAGGCTTCCCAAAGGGGGACCCTTGGGGGTTTCAGGTACGTCCTCCCTGTGTCTACAAGCCACTCTGCGGAGTTCATACCTCTCTTTGGGGGAAGGGGTCCCCTGTGCCCTTCTGCCCCCACCCCCTGCTGTCCCTTCCTCAGCCCCAGAAGCAAGGTCTGGGTTGGATGGGAGTTGGAGGTCTGGGCTCACTGAAGCCCTTGGCTCAGTCCCACCTCTCACCTCTCCAATGATTCCATCAAGAATGCCCACCTGTGCCGCCCCCGATGTGCAGCCCCCACCCCCACACCTTCCTGGATAGGCTCCGCCACCCCACTGGAAAGGGCCAGGGCCCCACCACACACACACAAACACAGAATGCACACACTCACACACACATGCACACACGCACACACACATGCACACACACATGCACTCCCACACACATACATGCACCCTTGTGCACACGCTCACATGCAGGCACTCTCACACACACTGTGCAACCATGTGCAGGGCTGTGCCCCTCCTTGCTCATCTCAGCTGTGCCCCTTCCTGGCTCAGTAAAGGATTTTCCAGGAAACAATGTCCCCAGGGCCTGTCTAATCGTAGAGGAAATCATTTCTTTCAGGGCTGCAGAAACAAGCAAAGAGAAAGATGAAAACATCTTCCCCAATCAGAGTCCTCAACCAGGAGCAGCCGGGCCCCTCCCTCAAAGCTGTGCATTCCCAAAACTCACAGTCAGGAACTTCAGCCCGGTGATAAAAGCACACCTATTAGCTTTTCACCTTTTCAAATACGCAAACTGCTATCAGGTAGGACTGTGACTTGACAGAAAATCTTGCATTCACACACACACATGCACACACACACACACACACACGCAGACTGTGTCAGCTCCCACATCTGAAAGGTGCTGAGGCGGCACTGGACAGGTACAGCTGTGTCCAGGGGCACAAGTGACCGGTGTCGTGGGAATGCTGTCTCCCCATCTCTCGTCTCTTCTCTCTCCTGGGCTGGCTCCATTCTCGGGCCCCACACGCGGCTGCAGCACCACCAACCCACCGCCTCCCACACTGGGGACAGCAAGACCAGCTCCTGCCGCTCCAGAGTCCCTCCCCACAGCCCACGAGCTGGCCCGGGTCAGCCCTCCCTGCACCATCTCCAAGCCCGGGGAGGTGACACTGTCGTTCAGTGGCCAGGTCTGTGTGTCCTTCCTCAGGCCAGGGGTGGGAGCAGCTCCATCTAAGCCCAGAACTTACGAGGGAGAGAGGGTGGCTCTGGAGGAAATGGGCGACACGAGGGTAACAGTGAACAGACAGGAGGGGCAGTTCCACACCCGCAGTGGGCCCCTCCCTCCTCCAGCCCTCCCCCTCCACCGCTGCCTCCTCCCTGGTGATGAACGGCGCCTCCCTCTCCTGAAGCGCCCTCATTGTCCAGGGCTGAGCCCCGTCACGGCGCCTACTCCAGGCCCAGGGGGTCGCAGTGGGAATTTCTCTCCATCGGGCTGAACGAAGGCCCTTGTGGAGGACTCTGGTGCCAGGTCACAGCAATAGCCCCGAGGCGCCCAGGACCCCACTAAGGCGTGAGAGCCAGACGGCTGCCGCCGCACAGCCCCCTCCTCGTGGAGGCAGAACCAACACAAACATCATGGTATTTCTGGAAGCTGTACAAGGACAGGCTGCCTGCCCAGCAGAAATCGAGGGCTTTACCAGCCTCTGGGAGGGTTCCCCACGCCCACTGTCCTCTCAGCCACCTCAGAGGGTGTGGCCAAGGGTGTCTCAGTCACCCCTTCTTGCAGGGGCGATTTGGAGCCTGGACATGCCCTGAGCAATCCCGGCCTTCCCTGCCCCACCCTGCCCCCCTCACCCCTGCCTGACGTGGGCCCCACCCCCACCTGACATGGCCTCACCCCCGCCTGACGTGGGCTTCACTGGCAAGACACATTCTTCCTCTCAGAACTCGGCTTTGGGGATCATGAGACCCCCCACAAAGCCAGCACCCAGCAAAGGTTACAGATAAGCAATTAACCAAAGAAAACATTCCACAGCCAATAAAAATATGCAAATCTGCTCACACTCACCAGCCGAGAGCAGCTAATTAGAACAATCACAACAGGCCATTTTCCAACCACCAGATTGGCAAAAATTAAGGGAAACACAACAGCAATCTTACGACAGAATCAGTGACAATGTGATCATCACCACTACAGTTGAACAGATACAACTTCTCTGAGCTACAAGCCTCACTTCGGGAAAGGATTTGATAGAATTATCTCTATTTGTAGAAGCCAGAATGAGACAAATACCTTCCCTAACACCAGAGAAGATAAAAGTCACCAGCCCCTCCCCTCCCCACAGGTGAGCACTAGCCCCGCCCCTCCCCTCCCCACAGGTGAGCAC